>NW_010366040.1:148576-169606 GCF_000414095.1 Morus notabilis
AAGTAAACACAAAAAGGAAAAAAAAAAAAAAAAAAAAAAAAGACAAGATATATTCCAAACCGTATTACGACTTTGCCCATTTTCAAGTTTACATACAATAGAACATTGCAACAAAATTAGATATTTGCTTTCTCTATATATAGAGGTAAGCCAACCAAGTAACACCGCACACTACTTCTCCATATCCAAATCCACAATCTCTTCGATTTCATCCCGATGGCGCAAGCTTTAAAAGTCCCCAAACAGTTTCCAGGACAGGTAAGATTCTGTAGATGTAAGAATGCATTTGTCATTATACATACACATTCACACTAATCCATGCATAAAACATATACTAATTTTACTCAAAATAGTCAAAAAAAATAAAAAATCGTGACAGTTCTATTTGAGCTAGCCTACTTTGATTTTCCATTTGTTTCATTATCGCGATTAGTTCAAAGGTTGAATCCACAAGCTGATAGCGTTATTGGATTTCCATTACAACTGTAAAACTAGTTTTTAAGTTTCTCACATATGAATATGAAGAAAACATAAAAGATGCCAGATCGAGAGAAGTTTAAAATACTCCTTTTACCCTGATCGATTTTCCGACCGATAGTTTGATAATTCTTTTAAAAAGAATAAAATTAGTTTTAATTTTATTGGCATTTATTAATTGTTATGTATGTATGCTAGACTTTGAGAAGATTCCATATTATATATGCATTGTGTGTGTCTATGTGTATAAAAGGGTGTACGGAAGATTAAATACAATGAAAGCTTGTAACTATATATATACATGTAAGCATGTATATAAGATTTAAATATTGTCCTTTCAAAAATATTTTGCAGCTGATTTGTGGTGGCGTGGTCCACCAATTGACATTACATGGACCATATGGAGGGAACGGTGGTACATCTTGGAACGATGGGACCACACACAATGGAGTTCGAAAAATCATCCTTTCATATAAGAAAGGGGAAAGTGGAGGCATCGGGACTTTTTCTGTGATCTATTCGGATGGTACAAAGACCGAACATAAAAGTGGTGATAACACCTACACACAAGTGACGGTTAGTTTCTTATTTATAATTTCTTTATTATTTTTTGCTAATTGTGAAAGCCCCTCACAAAATGGCTTTATGTTTCTGCCCAATCTCGTTCTCTCTCTATATGTGGTGTTTATATATAATTTTGTTTTTTATTAATATTTTCACATCCAGATTGAACTAGACCCAGGGGAGGTCATAGAAAAGTTGAGTGGATATACTGGTGCTGTGCCCGGTGCCCTTACTACTGCTGAAGTAGTACGCTCACTCACAATTAAGACCAACCAGGATACCTATTCATATGGAGTTAAAGAAGGAAACGCTTTCAGTACCCCAACAATCCCAGATGATTCCACAATTGCTGGATTTGTAGGAAGAACCAGCGGTGATTACCTGAATGCTATTGGGCTTTACGAAAAATCTTAAGATATTTATGTACCACCGATGTACTACATAGTAAATAAAACATGACATCCCTATGATGTCTTTGGCTGTATAAAATTAGCTCTACATCTTCCTGTGTGTGTAATATATGATAAAGTCAGTGTGATGTTTGAACTAAGCTCTACGTACAGAGCTGATTAAATAAAGTTCAGTGAGAATGTTCCATATTTTATATTCTTCGTCTTCTTTTTCTAGCATTTTCTGTTAAATTTCTTCATTATACCTTTCATTAGAAACCTTTATTAATTATAAATACTAGTCGTATCTCAAGGTTGCTTCGATCACTACAACTAAACTGTTGATTCACATCAGTCAAAAACCGCGGTTAAAGAATGTTTAACGTCAATTTCCGGACCGGCGTTGTATAGACCATTCGTTTTCACAACTGCTTTTGAGCGATGTTAGCTATTAAGAACAAAGTTCTTAAAAATGTACTAGACTCCTATAATACATGGTCAATAACCGAAGTTAACATCCCTTTTAGAAGATGGTCGTTTAACCGATGTTAAATATCTTTAACAAAGTCGGTATCTGACCGATGTGAAATTTGTTTAAAAAGCTCGCTTTTTTAGCCGATGTTAAAAATATTTAACAAAATTGGTCTTATCAGGCTTCGTCAACCCGCGTTGTTATAAATACCAGATTGCAGTGATCAGTAGCAGCATGTTTTCAAGCATTTGATCAGTAGTTAATTCTAAAAACTACAATTCATATATGCAATTCAATAGTGCAGATATCAAAACATAATTATATAAATAAAATTAAGTTATACAACAAAAAAAGTATATGATCAAACACCATGAAACCTAATCTCTACTAGTCCAACTAAAATACAAAAAAAAAAACTCAACATCTCCATATATCTAACTAACAAAATACATGAGGACATATAAATAACCAAATCTAACAAAATACTAAAATATGTATGATTGAATAAATTCTTCCCACTCTGCTTGAACTTCATTAATTTCTTCCCCCGTGTACTCGTCTTTTCCATTGAACTACAAGTAACATAGCGAATGCTCGCATTCGTAAGAATAAATATAGATGTGTAATGAAATTAAAAAAATGTATATGGATTGTACATACCTTAGGAGAAATTATGGAAATTTTTTCGAGTATTATTTCTTTCATGTACCTCCTTACATAAAAACCACATTCTATAGTTGTAGGGTGTAGGGCACTGTACGTTGAGACATAATAATTATTACTACAAAAATAATAGAAATTATAAATAAAAAATAACTACATGAACAACAAATATATGTATAATTGAGTTAATTTGTCAACTTACATTTATTTTAATCCATTGTCGCAGCTTCTTTTTTTAAGGCCAAGCATTTTAAGCCCACTACAAGAAATAATTAAACAACTTAGTAAAACCAAAATTTACAAACATACTAATTAGTAAACAAATTATTAGAGATCATCAACCTAAAAATTAATAACGTATTTCATTTCTTTAGTTGGCTCGTTCCCAAGAGCATCAGAGAAGAGCACAAGTTTCTCATGAAGATCAATATTTAACATCCGGTGAGACCTAAAAAATTATGAAAAGTCAAATAAGCATTAAGTTAGAAATTAATATATGTTGCACAACAATATTTGTTTGAACAAATATGACTTATAAAGAGTTATACGGAACAAATAAATATTGCCGTTGGGGGTAATCTTCCAATACATCTTTCAAAAAACGCGAATGAGCATATTCTTGCTTAGCCCACCTTAGACCACCATACAACACGGATCTACAAACTTGAACTTTTTATGCAACTTAAGCGTACAATATATTTATAAAGAATACTTTAGGAATATCATTGAAAATTCTACGATTATTTATGTGACTTTTAATATTGTATATAAGTGTTATATATTAGAGGATAATAATTAAAGATAATAACCAAAATAAGTCCATAATGAATTTAACTAAACTTCATAATCTTTTATTATAATATTATTAATACATGTCATTTCCATTAAGAATGGAACGAGCTTATGTGCATCGTTTATATGGAGAGATATCGAATGAGTGTATTTCATATAATGAGGTTATGAAGGAATGGGACAAGACACCATATAAATTTCTAATAAATTCCGTTAAGTATAGAAATTCTAATTGAGTCTATCGATTGTCATATATAGAATGACTTTAATCCTTAGTTATTAGCAGACTCTTATTTATGAATTCGTGTATTTGATTACCTCAGTATGGATTTCGAGATTGCTAAACCCTATTCCTTGTATCTTAGAGACATGATGAAGTAGGTAGCCGAGAATGTTAATATACAAGATGGAATCCATTCTTTCTTGAGAAAAAAGCAGATAAATAATTCTTTTGAAGGTTGACTCGGTACTTAAATTAGTAGAAACTCAGATTCATGAATTTGTTTTATAAATCACTCAATTTAGGGGTGTAAGAGAAACCAACAAACCCAAAGAACCCGGCTGAGCCACACCGAAATACCCCGATAATGGCGGATTTGTGAAGACTTTAATTTTTTTCAGCCCAAAATATTGCATAGCTAACATTATTGGCTCGGCCTGAGGCTTGAAAGTTTTTTTCCCCGAGAACCCAGAACTCGGCTGAGTAAAACAACCCTTTATATATATTTTTAATATTTTCTTTTATTTCGTCGTAAGTTTAGGGCTCGTTTAGTTCGCTGATTCGAGTTTTTAATTCGAGTTGAAATGTGACTTTATGTGAAAGCTTTTTACTATAGCAAAAAAGTTAGATGTGACTATTTATGACAACTTTTTACTATAGTAAAACTAAAATTCTAAACTCGAATCGGTGAAATGAACATAACCTTAGTTTTCTAAGACACTAATAAAGTGGGCCAGCTGTCAATTTATTTCTGTCAATCTATCTTTCCCTCCCTCACCACACGTGTCAGGCCAATCAAATTCCAATCACGTTTTTTTTTAAACTAAAAACATCACTTTTTATCTTTAAATAATATACTTTTCTGCAAAGCTAAAACAACTGCCTCTCTTAACTCTCATTCTCTCTCTCGTATTCTTCTGTCTTCTCCATCTCTCTCAAAAATCATGAAACACTTTACATTGTATTCTATCTCCTATCGCCGGCATTACTGACCCAAAAAACTCGTTAGTCGCCATTTTCATAGAGCCAACCCGAGCTGAGCTGAACTCGAATGAGCCGACTTAGTTTGGGTTTTGTGGCTGAACAAAGTGGCTCGGCTACATATTTTCATCTCCCACTATTTCGGTTAGGGCTGACAATTTGTGTTTGCGTGTCGTGTTCGGGCCGGCACGATTACAGTACGACACGATTATAGTGAACACAAACATGACACGATTAATAAACGTGTCATAAACCCAAACACGAACACGAAACACTAATAATACGGTTAACATGACACGACACGCAAATACGATTACTAAACGTGCCGTGACGGGCCGACACGAAAAAAATACGTTTATGACCCGTTTATGACCAAACTAGCAAAAATAGTGGAATTTTATATTGTATTCAAAACTATATTAATTGACTACTTAATATAAAATCATGCATAATAGCCAACACACATTAAAATATCCAACTATCAAACACACACATATATATGATACTACTAGATTATCAAGTATATATGTTTCAAAACATACCAATTACCAAACATCCAAAGAAGTTTGAAAACATAGCCAAGTACATTTAAATAAGTTTGAAAACATAACCAAACATTTGAATGTTTAAGTGCATAAACATAAAATAAATATAGTAAAATGTCTTCTTTGAGCCTTGAGGTTGAATACCCAACTACGCTCTAAAAACTAAAATTAGTTTCAAGAAACTGAGTCAGAAGTAGAGTTTTATCTAAAATATATATATATATATATATATATTATCGGTTAGATAAAGTCTTTGTATTTGAATTTAAATAAAATAGAGGATAAATGGTTTATCATTAGAGATAAGGTTTCTTAGGTTAGAGTTTATCTTTAATTAGGATATTTTCTTTTAGGAAGATAAGGTTTCTTCCTTAGCCTATTTTTTCTTATTTTTTACTATTCTGAAAATAATAAAAGAGAGTTTCTTTCTAGAAAATTTACACACACACACACACACACACACACACATATATATATATATATGGGTCAATTTTAGTTATAGAAATTAATAGACCATAATTTGTCAAGGTATGGTTCATAACCAGATAAGTCATGGACAAACTTGTTAAGTTATGGTTTATAGCCAGACAAGTTATGAACAAAAACCGTGAATTATGGACAATAACTTGTCAAGTTATGGTTCATATAACCAGACAAGTTATGGACAAAAACAGTAATTTAGCCTATTTATTAACTTATATAAATTATTGGCCTATTAATTTTAATTCATCTTAAGTCTTAGCCTATTTCCCTCTTTATCCCACATATTTAAACGTTATAAAAGTTGATAACATGATATATAACTTGAAATACATATAAAAACGTTATAAACGTTATTATAAGATTATATGTATGAGATATATATTATATAATAAAGATTATAATTATATTATTATTAGATAAAAATTATAATTATATTTATATATATTAAAATTAAATAATGTTATTGATTATAGTTTGCAAAATAATTTAGTAATTATTTCCGACGGGGAGAAAATTATAGATAAATTATTTTGAACTGGAAAAATTATGTCAAAAATGATTTAAACGTATTGGCCTATCAGGGTTTCTGAATCCAATATTGTGAGAAATTTTCAAAATTGTTCTGGGAAAGGGAAGATCATACCCAACCTGAAGGCGTACGATTTCGAAGATTGAAAAATTAAATTGAATAGCCGTTGATATAACGGATGAAAATAATTATTGTAATTACTTATTTATTTATTCATTCATTCAATTGGGTTGTAATTGAATTATTCTATGGGACTTGGTCAAATTCTATCTCAATACCCATTGTGTATATTTATATTTATATGTTAACAATAATATATTATATGTCCATGTATATAACATACCATATTATCTTTGATATGCCTACTCATATGTTTAATTACATGTCATGCATACATGCGCATATTATTTATTTATTTCATTTTGTTAAAAGATTTTTGGAAACATAAAATAAGGATTATGTGCTAAATTGATTTAATATGATTAAATTTATTCTAGTTGCAATTTTGATTTGCAAAATAATGTAATTATGTGAAATTAAATTTGAGAATTAAATTTTGAAATTTCACGTATTCAATAAAATAAATTGTTTATTTTATTGTGTGTTTTGAAAAACAATAGATGATTTTCAAATAAAATATATATTTGTAAATATTGAGTCGGAGATGGTTGTATGACAAGCTTAAATTGTACTTAATTCGTGAGTAAAACTCGCTCATCTTTATTATATATTATAAAAAATATATGATATTAAAAGCAGATTTCCATATAACACAAGATATCAAAATGATATTTTACTTTTATTTAAGTATACTGTGAAGTCTTTGAACCAACATTTTCTTTAAGTTTGACAAAAGGGCCATATTATATTGAACGTGATTACCTCGCGCAGCAACCTTTCATCATCTTTCAATTACATAGATAGTTTTTAACAATAATATAATTGTTGGGATCAGATTTCATCAATCAATCTCCATTTTACATGTGTCAACTCGAGTCAACTAAATTAGTGGTTCAACAACCAAGAAGACCACCTAAGCACATTTAGCAGCCAAATACATTTAGAAGATGACTCAGATTGAATATCAGCCTGAATCGATAGCAACATTCAGAGTTGACTACGTCTGCTCAGTAGAGCAGAGGGGGGTCGACTACTCAAAAGAATATTCTAAGAATCTTCCAGACAATCTTCCATTTCAGAATTTTGGGAAAGCTCCAGATCGCACCTAGGTTAGCCTAAATCACAGAAGACACGAAGAGAATAAAGAAACAAGATCAAAACCACAATTGGGAAAGTCAACTCTACAAAAAAAAAGGGAAACACCTGCTTTTGAAGCTAGTCGATACGGTCTGGGGGATTCACAGCGACTGGTGGGAGTAGGTTTGTTGAAGTCCCTGCGGCGGTGGGATTTTGGCTTGCCTGGCTCCTCTGGTCGGCCGTCAGCAAGCGAGCGTTCCTGGGAGGCATAGTTGCTGTTTCTTTTTGGTTCAAAACTAGATTAGATTTCTGGGCTTAGGGCTCTCCTTCTAGCGCCAATTGTTGATGGTGTTTTTCTGACAACTCGTGATTACCTCTCCAAAAACACTCACAGTGATGCTCACGGTTCAATCAAGGATAAAAACTGAAAAATAATGTAAAGGAGACAATAGTTTTATAGTGGTTTGGCAATAACTCTTTGCCTAATCCACTTGTGAATGCACTAATATTTTAGCCGATTACAAGCTTGCTTGGAGTAATGAAATGGTGTCTAACCCCTTTCTGGGTTTTCTTGGCTCTATTTATAGGCCTTTACATGTGATTGTGCCTTCCCCGTTCCCAAGGAGGAAGCCATCTTCCATCCTCGATCCACGGGAGGGTAGGTGAGTTTTCATGATGACTGCCCCAGGAAATGCGGCTGATCCTTCTCATCTGCCGCCTGATTTCCTGACTCCTGCAGTAGCAGTCGGATCAATACTTCCCTCCTCGAGTTGACAAGACCGCTAGTGGAGAAGACTGGCCGTGCTACCTTGACGCAATGGCCTTCGGAGGTCGAGTCATTGCGCTCGACGCCTCTTGCCACGTATGGTCTCTCGACGTGAAGGGCACATTAGCTACATTCGTTCCCTCGACGCCAGTGGCCGATCCTCTGCGGGGAGTTCTCAGTGTCTGTCATTCGAGAAAGTGGTCGAGGTCTCGACAATGGTGTAACATAACTTATGAGCAAATGCTGTGTTTTTCTTTTGCCCTTTTTTTTACTCGAATATGCAAGGTTAGAATATAAAATAGCCATAATCCTAAAATATTTGGAGCCAAAACAAAGTGCAACCTTGTAATAATGAGTGAAAAGGAAGGCCGGCATTTTTGTAACTAACTGGTGTATAAAATTTTGATTTTAGGCTTTAAAAAAGAAGGATGATCGTCGAGTGAATATAGTTAAAACATTACTTGTTCTTTAAGAGCGACATTTGTCAAAAAATAAAATAGAATTTGGAAAAAAGCCTAACATAAGGTGTTTATTTAACATTCATCTCCTTTCAAAATGTGAAAACAATGCTATCAGACAAATTAAGAGTGGTTACGCTGAATTAATATTGATGTTAGTAGATATAGCCGTGGAAATTACGGTCAAATCAAAAAATGGATATAGTTATAAGGATAAATTTTATTTTTCTCCTGAACTTTGGTCTTTTTGTCGTTTTGGCTCTTGAATTTTGAAAATTAATTAAACATATTAATTTCTAATTAAATAATAAATAATAAATATAAGACACTAATTTAAAAATAAAAATTAAATAAATCAACTATTTTTTTCAAATATCCAAACAAGAAAAGGGGAAAATATTTTCACAACTCAAGTTCTAGTGTACAGTGTTTTCTCTTATAAAAATTCAAATTCAACTTTTTTACTACAATGTTTTACTCTCAAAAACACTACTAAAGTTTAGAACTTGAGTTGTGAAAGAAACATAGCCAAAGTAGATTTTTCAAAAAAACTTTCTTCTTTTCTTTTTGGTTTTTTTATTAAAAAAATGATTTTTTTGATTTTGGATTTTTTAAAAGTAAAGTGTTTTTATATATTTTTAATTACTTTTTAATATTAAATAAAGGGTCTTTAATTTGTCAAAGTAAAGTGTTTTTTTTTTTAAATCTACTTCGGGTATGTTTGTTTCAAAACTCAAGTTCTAAACTTTAGTAGTGTTTTTGAGAGAAAAATAATATAATAGGAAATTTATATTCAAATTTTTGTGAGAGAAAATAGTGTACAATAGAACTTGAGTTGTGAAAAAATTTTCTTTTTTTCTTGCTTTGATTTCTGAAAAAAAGTAATTTTATTTATTTAATTTTTTATTTTTTAAAGTCGTGTTTTACATTTATTTTTATTATTTAAATAGAAATTAATATGTTTAATTAATTTTTAGTGGCATGTCGCGTCATTAAAACTATTATTTTATTATGTTTTCTCTATATTAGGAAGTATTTTGATTAGTTTTAATAGATTAAGGGGAAATTTTAAATAGGGTACATAGTTCCGGAGGTATTTATGAAAATAATCTATTAAATTACTCGTGCAATAATTTTCAGGTCATCAAATCCGTTAAAAAAAATAACAAAAGGGGCAAAGTTGATAATGTTTCAGAGTTTGGAGGGTGCGCATACCATTTTTTAAAATTCGGGGGGTAAAGTAACAAAGAGACCAAAGTTCGAGAGGCAAAAATAAAATTTATTCTAGTTATAAAATGGAATCATAAATATAATAATTAGAGCCTTTGATCACTTCGAATCTACGTCCGAGAGCTACGCCAGTCGCCTGGTAGCCTCTCGCTTTGCACGACACTATGTCGATCTGCAACACCATATGATGCCGACAACGGAGATCTGTTGGAGCTATTCTTTTTTCTTTCTTTTTGATTTGATTGTTTGTGATGTTTTTAAATGTTTTTTGTATCTTTATTCTTTCTTATGACAGGGATGGCCGTGGTGCCGCCGATACTGGCGGTTATCAACTGGTTACACTGGATACTTTATGATATCATGACAAATACTGGTATCAAAGTAAGTTACCGATTGGTAACTGACCAATGCCACACACTAGTACAAGAGGAATGATAGACTTCGGGGTTTAGATGTCGCGCACAGATAGGCGATGGTAGTAGTGCTATAGACGTCCCCTGATGTGTCAGGCGACATCTAAACACTATAAGAGGAGCCTTAGATGTCGCTTAAATGACGAGTGATGTTTAAAACCTCACCTGGAGGTCACTCCAAACATGGGTGACATCTATTTATATATTTCCTATATTAAAAAAAATACTTGCATATTATATATTTCCACTTCTCTCACCACTTCCCCATTCACGCTAGGAGTACTGGAATAGTTAGCTTTTTTTTTTTTATTTAAAGGAATCGAGTTATAGCAGTCTATTATCCAAAAATAAGAAATATTTCATATTTCAAAAATCAAATTAAGATATCATCTATTTCAAAAAATATATATATGATTTTATAAAAAAAATTAGATCAAATTAGGGAAGCAGCCTTCAATTTTTGATTAAAAAAAACAGAGATAAGAAGAGCAAAAATAGCTGCTAAAATTAAAAAAATATATAAAAACAAAATAACACTGCGTATAACTTTTCAGAATACTAAAAAGACCAGGTCTCTCTTTCCAAACGATCGAGTTCTGCTCTGCAGCGACTAGCCGCTCACCAGCAGATACCCGCCACCCACCAATCAGAGGTAAGCCCACCACGCTCACCAACAGTCTTTGTTTTTGTTGGTGTGAACAATTGATTTGCATTTACTTTAGTTGAATTTTAAGAGAAGAATTGGTGGTTTGGATGAATTTTCTTTTAAAAACGCAATGCAAAGTGTTTAGTCATTCATAATAGCACCAAAAAAAAAAAAAAGTTAATTGTGTTTCACTGAATCTCAGTGGCTTTATCAAACCCAAAAAGAAAAAATTGTGTATAAAAATAAGACCAAATTGGAAGAGAGAAAATTAAAATAGTGGAAATAATCCAGATTGGGAATTCAATATACTTTTTTATTCCTGATTTTTTCAATTTGATCAAAATAGAAAGACCAACCAGTCCACGTGAATGCCACCCACATTCTTCTCCAATTGTCTGCAAATGCAGCTCCATCTCAATACAATAACGCTCGTAAACATTGCTCTTATTGTGCTACAAGTTTCCCTTTGTATCTTAGATATAGTTCTCAGTGCATAACACTTTTGCTAGTTTACCCAAAACGTAGATCTCACGGTATACCACGCTGCTTTACGTTTCCTTATCAATTGAGATAAACAAATATTGCCAATTAGTTAGAGAAAAGGAAAAGGCATTGGAATTTTTGACTCGTGTATTCAATTTGTTATTGTGGTTTTCTTTTCATTTTTGGGTTTAAAAAAAAAATGTTTAAGGTTTTCAACTAGTTCAATCCCTCTTGCAGCTAGTAAAGTTCACAAGAAGTCAGAGACTATATTCCTTCCAAGTTTATAAGGACTCTTAGAAACTTTCCGTGGTTCTTGACGTAAATTGCTAACTTATTTCAATGTAATTTTCTGTTATTCTTTTATTTTGTTTTGAAGTTCTATTCATTTAGTTGCGTAAAAGTACAAGAATCTTGCAGTTAGTAAAGTATTTATAAATTCAGCTAGCTAGACTTTATTATGATGTTTCTTCTAGTAATTGGACCATAATATCCTGTTTTTATCTTTTTATAGGCTTTAGTCATTCTGTTTCCTAATATATTTCGGGCATGTGTATGGACATTTTCAAGGACAAAATTTATCACCTGTGTTGTTATAGTTTGCAGATGGTTTGGTTAACATTTCAAGGGATTTCCTTTCAAAACACTTTCATTAGGTTGGAATGCAATGATGATTTTGACTAAGGGTCCGTTTAGTTCGCTGATTCGAATTTTTAATTCGAGTTGAGATGTGATTTTATGTGAGAGCTTTTTACTGTAGCAAAAAAGTTAGATGTGATTGTTTGTGAGAGCTTTTTACTGTAGCAAAACTCGAATTCTAAACTCGAATCAGCGAAATGAACAAGGTCTTAATTTATTATATGTAAGTTATTCTAATGCGATATGCTTTTTTTCTTTTTTTTTTTTAGAAGACTTAAAAAAATCCATTAGTTTCTTTTGCTAAGTATGGATAAAGATTGGATGTCAAGCAATAGACTGTCAGAATAATATCAAGAAGGGGCAGAAATTTTTTTGAATTTTACTATAATGTTGTCGATGTTAATATCCGGGTCTACACAACCAGGAAATGATATAGATGCATTTTTGGCACCATTGATTGATGATTTAAAAACATTGTGGAATGGAGTAGATTGTTTTGATGCGTACAAAAAAGAGGATTTTAGATTAACGGGGGTACTTTTATGGACAATCAATGACCTCTCTGCTCATGGCAATTTGTTTGGGTGTGTGGTTAGAGGTTATTATGCTTGTCCAATATTTGGTGAGAACACATGTTCATAAAGGTTAAAAAATGGTAAGAAAGAATGTTTCGTGGGGCACAGACAATATTTAGATAGCGATCACGCATTTCCAAGGCAAAAGAAAGCTTTTAATGGTGAACAAGAGTTTGGAGAAGCTTCAACTGGGGAAGAAGTCTACGAAAGGGTGAGCAAATTGACTAATAACTTTGGTAAGACAAAAAAGTGACAAAGAAGAACAAGATGAAGGTCGAGGAATCGGAAGAAGGAAAACAAATTAAAAAACAATGGAAAAAAATCAATTTTCTTCGAATTAGAATACTGGAAGCATCTACTATTGCGACACAATCTTGACGTGATGCATATTGAAAAGAATATTTGTGATAGCATAATCGGTACTTTGTGGACTGTACGTATATTGAACTCTATCTCGCCTCTGCTCTTGCCTCTTAAACGACTGCCACAATCTTGCCTCTCAAACGACATGTGAATTACCTTGCCTCTCAAACGACAAATTGGCACAAAAAGGGTCGATTAAAGTACATGATTCTGCATATGACTTATGCAGGTAACATATACACACATATATAATCTATATTTGTTTTTGCTTTTAGGAATTAATTATGGTGAAACACAATTGAGAGTCCTGAAGAGTAAAATTTGGAAAGAACAAGAAAATATTAAGGGTTCTTTGCTTATTAGTTTGGAATTCGGACTATTTTTGTTGAATAGGAACTACATGTATGAAGATACTAACATCCATATTATTGTGCGATTGTCAGCAAATCTGCAAAGTATGTCAATATAGGTACTCTGTTTTTGCATTTATGTTTTCTTAACCTGAAATTCCAAGGTTAACCTGAAATGCGGATTCATTTTGTTAATATTGTGCAATATTCATGAATAGATTGTGGAGCTCTAGATTGAATTCCAAGATACTGAAATGCTTTTGGATTTGATGCTCTAGATAAGTGAAGCTTACAAAGGTAATTCTGATTGCTGGAAAGTACAACTCTAATTTTCTTCCATGCGTTGCCGTAATATTTGGTGCTTGAAGGATTTAGAACTTGAAGGAAACAAACCGGTTAATTGTCTTCAATATCTTTGAAGTCCTCGAAAATTTGAAACGAGGGATTTGTCAGTTCAAGTTATAAGTCGAAGATCATTAGTGCATTGTCACGACCAGGGACGTGATTATTGAGATATAATTAAAAAAATTAACTTAATTAAATTAGATTAATTAAGAAAAATTCGTGAAAATAAAATAAAATACACAAATACCAAAATAGATATTAAAATATATTACTCCAGAGTCCTTTTTTTATAAATAATATTTAAAACAGTCCATAAATCCAAGGAAAATAGTATAACTCTAGGACAATGTCGACCAATACAGTTTATTTACAGAAATACAATACATCTCAGAATTAAAAACTGTAAATTTGAAAAAAACTAACCACTTCGAATCTCGCGCCTTCAATCCATTGGCATCCATTCGCCATGCTGTAAATCTAAACCGCTAACTCTGGAGAGGGGGTTTAAAACATTGAAAACAGAAGAAAAATGAGCGGAAGGCCCAGTAGGATATGATTCTATAAAAATTTAATAATTAAAGTACTCACGGTCCGAAGACATACACCCAGAACTGATCATCTTTTAAGGAAAGGAAATACTCACGTAATAGTAGCAAAATATATGGATAATGAGAATATGCAAAGCCATAATATCACCACTAAGCAAGAAGAGGCCCGTACGGGTTTCGAGACCTGCCCTTAAGGATACGATTCCCATATCCTGATTTCTATGACCATCGTGCGTTTTATTATTTCTTAAAATATCTCATTTTAAGAAAGAAAAATCTTTAGAATCTCATTTCCAAATTATTGGAAACTCAATAGCATTATTCATGCTATTTCCTTTAAAATTATTTCTTTCTTTAAACATGTTTTGTGTTTAAAACATTTTCATAGGCCAAAATCATTTAAATCATGGCTATCAAGGATATAGACAAGGATATCCAACCTCTCAGATGTCAAACATGTGGGTAGCCTTTCATTGTCCTAGCCCCCGCTTTCCTCAAAGCTTTTAATCCGATCCCTCAACTAGCATTGTCATAAAACAACATTTTAGGAAACAATTCTCATTCCTAAAACAAATCAAGTTCAATCATGTCTAATTGCATCCTATTAGTGTGCCTTAACTAAATCCAAATTTAACAAACAACTTCACAATTCAATTTGGGGTTCTTTAAAATTGAGATTCAATTCATTAGTATGGTTTCCCATTGATTTTCGACTTAAAAACAAGTTTTAAAGAAATTTTGGCATCATGCCGGTAGAAATAGGAAAAATACCTAACCTACAATTCAAGTTCAATT
This sequence comes from Morus notabilis, assembly GCF_000414095.1. Taxonomy (NCBI): domain Eukaryota; kingdom Viridiplantae; phylum Streptophyta; class Magnoliopsida; order Rosales; family Moraceae; genus Morus; species Morus notabilis. The sequence goes on from NW_010366040.1 coordinate 163,497, forward strand.
TCAAAATAAATTCTCCAAAAATCATCAAAACAAGTTTCCAATGAATTCAACAAATCCAATAACTGAAAACCCCCATATTCAATTCAATTCTAACAACAATTGTTCAAATCCAAACCCTAACTCAAAATTATTCAAATCTAACCAAAATCAAACTTTCTCAAGTTTATAATTCAAATCAAAGAGTGGGTTTCAACGGCTTTTATCTCAAATTAGTCGATGGAGCCGTTCTCTCTCTTTTCTCTTTTTTTCTTTTTTTGTTCCTGCTTCGGCAAGAACAAACCGGAGAGAGAGAGAGAGAGGTGAGAGAAAGACATATATATACACTACTACAATTTGGGCTATTTGCGACGACAATTGTCGTCTCAAATAAATAAATATTTGCGGCGACATGTCGTCGCAAATATTTTTGTAAAGCTGAAAAATATTGTCGTTGCTAAAAACTCACACATGTCGTCACAAATAAAATTTAATTTATTTATTTCCCCCCGAGCAAAAAGGATTATTTTGGCGGGTGACAAATTTTTTTTGCGACGACATTAATGTGTGTCGTCTCAATAAGTGATTTTGTATTACCTCAGTAAAATAAAAGGTGGAAAAATTGGGTGTGTCCCTAAAAATTATTTGCGATGACATTATAGGTGCCGTCGCAAATAATAATTCCAGAACCTTCCTTCTAAACCCTAAATAATTTAGCTATATTTGTGACAACATGTGTTGTCGCAAATAATGTCAGTGTCGTCGCAAATAATTTTCTATCGTCGCAAAAAATTCTATTGTATGCCCACGAGCAGAGCCTCCTCCTCCATTTTTTCCTATCAGCTTCTCTCTCTCTCTCAGCCTCTTTCTGGTTTTCTCTAGTTTTCTGACCCCAAACTCTCAAAATCTCCTTGTATTGTCTTCAAAATCAACAATATTATAAGTTTTATTTTTTTTCATCCAAAAAATCCCAAAATCTCACCGTCAAAGTCCGCCGCCACCGAAGTCTGCCACCACCGCCCTTTGCCCCTATTTACCTTGCCATTTTCAGCCCCCATTTTAGTGGGTTTGAATTTTGTAAGTTTTTCTATAATTTAAATTTTTAGTTTAAAATGTATGAGTTTTTTCTTATTTGAATTGTGTATAATTATGGATTATAAATCTTAAAGTTTATTTTCATTACTACAATTTGGGTTATTTGCGATGAAACTATTTGCGACGACGTATGTCACCGCAACTATTTAACTACTTGAGATGACATGTCACACGTAAGACTGAAAAAATATCGTCGTCGCTAAAAAGTCACACGTCGTCGCAAATATGTATTGGCGCCAGATCTCGTCTGGGGTGAACTTTTAGCGCCAAGATAGCATTATTTATGACGACTTGCCATCGTAAAAAATTAACAATTTGCGACGACATATGTCATCGCAAATAATATTGGTTATTTGCGAAGACATATATTAATGTCGTTGCAAAAAGTATTTAGTCTTTCCTAGGTGAAATGATAGGCGGGGAAAGTGGGCGGCCCCCAAAAATTATTTGCGACGACACTTGTAATGTCGTCGTAAAAAGTGATTTTGTCTTCCCTCAGTGAAATCATAAGCGGGGAAATTGGGCGAGCCCCCAAAAATTATTTGCGACGACACATATAGTGTCATCGCAAATAATAATTCCAGAACCTACGTTCTAGAACATGTATCATCGTAAATAATTTCGTGTCGTCGCAAATAAGTTTAAGTTATATTTACGACGACTAGTCGTCGCAAATAGTGTTTTATGTCGTCACAAAGAACTCTGTTATATCTGCACGAGTAGGGCCTCCTCCTCCATTTTTTTCGATCGCCTTCTCTCTCTCTCTCTCTCTCTCTCTCTCTCTCTCTCTCTCTCTCTTTCTCGGTCTCTCACCGGTTTAGCAGGTTTTTTAACTCCAAACTCTCAAAATCTTCTTGTATTTTCTTCCAAATCAATAATATGTTAAGTTTTATTTATTTTTTCATTCGAAAAACCCCAAAAATTCACCGCCACCGTGGAAGTGTGCCCCTGCCACTGCCACCGCCGCCTGCCCTTATTTAGCTTGCCGTTTTCAACTCCCGTTTCAATGGGTTTGAATTTTGAAAGTTTTTCTATAATTATTGTATTTTTTAGTTTAAAATGTATTAAAACTCAACTTATTTTTTGTTATTTATAGATTGTAGAATTATTATATAATTTAAAATTTGTATTATAGATTGAATTTTAGATTATGAATTTTGAGATTGTTAAAATTTGATATTGAGATTGTTAAAATTGTAAGAATATAATTTGATTTATGTTCAAATTAAAAGTTTTTATAATTATTCAGGGTGGCACATCTTGCAGTTATGGTGTGCCGAAATCTTTTAAAAACTATTTTTTTGCAGGTTTAAATTTTTAGATAATAAGAAAAATATGCCGTTATAATGCCAAAATTTTATTAAAACCTATTAATTTTAAGAATTTAATTAATAAGAATTAATTATATTAATAGAAATAAAATTAAAAAGTAATTATAAACATTATGAGTGCAACAATAAAAAAATAACTTGTTCATAAAATTTGATAAAACTTCTAAAACTAAAACATGAAATGTTAAACTTTCTTTATGAACGTGATTATATAGTCACAAGAAAACATGAAGTATGATTATATGTGTTATTATTTTTATAGTCAAGATGCCAATTGACAAGAGTTGGATAAATTTAAAAAATCAATTGTCTGATCAGTATTGGGAAAGGTTGTCTGCGTTTATCAACATTTCCAAAGAATATGTTGATGAAAGCGGCTGTAAAAGTTATCCATGTCAGAGGTGTTTAAACCATAAGTGTTTTCCAATAGAAACAGTTAGAGCACACAAACACCAATATGGTTTCAATACTTTATACACGACGTGGTATTACCATGGCGAAGACGATGTTGCGACCAATCCAATAAATGAATCAGTTGACGAGATTGTTGCAGTTATTCATGATGTTGTTGGAAATAACTCTGATCATGATATGCCGGCCGAAGTAGAAGCTGAGGTGTTAGGTGATGCGCAACACAATGAATTTAAAGAGTTGTTATCCGAGCTTGAATCAGCATTGTATCCAGGGTGTACTAACTATTCGTCATTGATTTTTTGGTGAAACTCGTGCATTTAAAGGTGCTATACAAATGGCCCAATGAGTGTATGAATTCTGTTTTGAAGTTGTTGAAAGATGCATTTCCTGAAGGGATTAAACTTCCAGATTTGTGTTACAAGGCAAAGACGAAATTGGGTAAACTCGGTTTGGGCTACAAAATAATACATCTCTGTAAGTATGATTATGCGTTATTCTGGAAGGAGAATGCTGATCTACAAGGTTGTCCAGTATGTAACACCAGTCGTTGGAAGAGTAAAAAAACAAAAGGTAAAAAAATACCTCATAAAGTATTACGGTATTTTCCTTTGAAGGATCGATTGAGACTTCTGTATAGGACGCATCACACTGTAAAAGAAATGACGTGGCGCCTGTGGGGGCGTTCGAAGGATCCAAACTTAATGCGTCATCCAGTTGATGGTAGGGAGTGGAGAGATTTAGATATGAAGTATCCTAAATTCGCTCATGAACCAAGAAACGTTCAATTGGGTTTAGCAACTGATGGTTTTAATCCTTTCAGAAGCATGAGCTTATCATATAGTATGAGGCCGGTGGTTCTTATTGCTTACAATTTACCTCCTTGGTTATGTACGAAGGATCCGTACAAGATGTTGACACTATTGATTCCCGGTCGAAATGCCCCTGGAAAGGATATTGATGTATTTTTACGACCACTTGTTGATGAACTTAAAGAGCAGTGGGAAGAGGAAATCATTGTTCGTGACGTTGCTTCAAATGCATCATTTAAGATGTGTGCTACATTGCTAATAACTATAAATGATTATCCTGCATGTTCCAGTTTTTCTGGCTAGAGTGGACAGGGGTATTTAGCATGTTCGACATGTACCGTCATGGGCAGAATTTTGTCAACCCGGGCGCGGAACAGGCATTTATAAGTAAATTTTAAAATTGTTTCTTTTTTCATAAATAACATAATATATTATACTATTTTTATTCATTTTTATTTCCTTTACCTTTGCAGGCTCAGATGGAGGGGGAAAGAACAACGTAGATAACACAGTTTGCTGGCGAAGGTTCATCCACGCCGGTCACTAAGGAGGGAATTATGTCCCAAGTCTTTGGCAAGCGCAAAGGACACACTAAGGGAGTGGGACTGACATTGCCATGGAGGAATCGTTCAAGCGCTTCCACCTCATCATCTGCTTCACAATCGGACGGGTTATCGTCGATTAATTTGCCCCAACATGTCCAAACCTGGCTAAACAACATCTATGTCGAGCAATGCAAAGTGTTCGACAACTAACAAATGATAATAGAAGTCATGTGCACGATGAATCCCAACATTAACTTCTTGCCACTTAATCGTCCTGAACCGTGGGTTCATCTGCCACCGCCGCAAGAGAGAAATGAAGAAGACGAGGATGAGGACGACGATGCGGATAATTTATGAGATTAAAATATATGTTTTTATTTTTCTTATTATCAATACTTTTTTGTAATATATAAGTTCTTAAATTAACTAGAAAACTTAATCTTTAATCACAAAATTAATTAAAAAAATCAATTTTAGACACACTAATATACACAATTAAACATAATTAATTCTTAAAGGCGTTACAATGTTCAGTTGATAATGCAGTGTTACGGCAAGCTCACAAGTCCTTTTTCATTTGATCATTTCTTTTGCAGTGTTACGGCAAGCTCACTGTTACGACAAGCTCACTATTACGACTTTCATATTTGCATTTTCTAACGCTTTTACATGTCATGCTGGACTTGGATCAATTTTTCAAGAAAATGATGATGCAGGAACGTTTTAGCAGGAACCTTTCTTTCATGTTAACAGATGTAATAATTAGATTTGCTTAGGAAATTAAGAACAGAGTACTATTATTTTCGTTGTTTGTGAAAAAAAGAAAGGTGTAAATGCTCCAAACTCACCAGCCTATTTTGTAGCAAATTTCAGTTTTTCGTTAGGAATTTGTTTTCATAGGTTGTGTGGCAATAAGAAACTCAGGTTAATTTCATTTTTTTTATTTGTTTATTATTATTATTATTATTATTATTATTATTATTATTATAAGTCTTTTAAATTCTACCAGTTATGGACACTTTAGATGTCGTCTGTCACGTGATGTCTAAAGTGATATTAATAGATGTCACCTGAAAAGGCGACATTTATAGTAGTACCTTTAGCGTTGCCTACCTAGACGTTGTCGGAGAAAATTCAGATTTGAGAGGATGAAAAGAATAGATAATTCAGAAAGAAGGGTTTGAGGCGTATAGGAATACTTTCCTTTAAGGTTTTATTTGCCCTCACTTCTCAAAGTTTGCTAACGAGTTCTAAATGGCAAATTACCCCCAAGATACAACAAACCCTTGAACACAATATCCAGCAAAAATATTGAGTTCCAGAACAATCTATATCTTCTGTATTTTCTGAAGTCCATCATATAAAGACAGGGATGCATCCATCCTCTTTAAGTGTTACAACCTTTCACATAAAGATACCTTTTCAATTTGATGGTTATCTTTTATATGCTGATGCACTTATAACAATAGTTATTTCTATTGTTAATAAGTGCTCAGATATGTGAGAAAACATATCACAAATAGATACAATGGTTCGAGACCTTTTCAGATCACAAAAACTCACAAACACATTTTCCGTCGAAGATTTACGCTGCAGCGCTCAAATGCGCGCTGCAGCGCGCATGCCTAGCAAAACAGACTGCAGCGCGCCCGTGCGCTGTAGCGCACGCTGCTGTGCGCTGCAGCGCGCGTGCCTAGCAAAACAGACCCGAGGGTCTGTTTTGCGCAGGCTGCAGCGCCCAAACGCGCTGCAGCGCGTCTGTACGCTACAGCGCGCACTCTTTCGCGCTGCAGTGCGTGCTTGCGTCAGCCTACTCTTCTCGAATGTGTTTTAATCCAATTTTGTGATATCAAGATTGAGATATATATTACAATCTCTCTAACAATCCCCCACTAGATTGTAATATTTCTTCAGAATTAACAACGATAAACACATACATA
>NW_010366040.1:171210-173953 GCF_000414095.1 Morus notabilis
AATAGAGGGCATAGGTTGTGGCCACAACTCAATATCAAGCAACAGATTTCTTAGCCATTCTGCTTCTTTGCTTGCAGCGGCCAGTGCTATAAACTCACTCTCCATCGTAGAGTGAGTTATGCACGTTTGTTTCTTAGAAGCCCAAGAGACGGCTCCTCCTGCAATTGTAAAAATCCACCCAGATGTAGATTTATTATCACTTGCACTTGTTATCCAACTTGCATCCGAGTACCCTTCAAGTACGGTCGGATAGTCATTATATGACAAACCCAAGTTAATGGTTCTTTTATGATAACCAAGTACTCTTCCAATTGCATTCCAATGTTCGATACCCGGGTTACTCGTGAACCTAGACATTTTGCATACCGCAAATGCTATGTCGGGTCTTGTACAATGCATAGCATACATTAAGCTACCGATCGCACTAGCATATTCAAGCTGTGCCACAGCTCTGCCTGCATTTTCTAGTAATTTAATACTAGAATCATATGGGGTATTTGCTTCTTTAAACTTCAAATGATTGAATTTAAGAAGCACTTTCTCAATATAATGAGATTGACACAACGAGTAACCCCCACTATGCTTCCTCACTCTTACGCCTAAGATAGTATCTACTTCACCAAGATCTTTCATCTTAAATTGTGAAGTTAGATATTTCTTGGTATCATTTACCCCTTGCATGTTTGTTCCAAAAATAAGCAAGTCATCAACATATAAGCATATTATCACACCAAAACAATTTGTAAATTTAGAGTATAAGCATTTATCCGCATTATTATGCTTAAAACCATGAGATAAAATGACATTATCAAATTTCTCATGCCATTGTTTTGGTGCTTGCTTTAAACCATAAAGAGACTTGACTAACTTGCACACCTTCTTTTCATTTCCAAGTAATACAAACCCTTCGGGTTGTTCCATAGATTTCCTCATCAAGATCACCATTTAGAAAAGCCGTCTTAACATCCATTTGATGCACATGCAAATTGCATATCGATGCAATTGCAAATAACACTCCACTTCTAATACCTCTAGCTCCTAACTTTGATGATTTAGGGTCAATAATTCTATAAAAGGCTAGACAGCCCCACACCCTTAAATACATCAAGTTTGGTTTTCTTCCTTTCTATACTTCATATGGAGAGACATTTGTTTTCATAGATGTAATCCTATTGTGAACATGACATGCTGTAAGTAAAGCTTCCCCCCATAAATTATTAGGCAATTTAGAATTAAGAAGCATAGAGTTAATCATATCGGTAAAGATTCTATTCTTTCTTTCAGCCAGTCCATTTTGTTGAGGAGTAAAAGGGGCTGACTTTTGGTGAATAATTCCATGCTCTTCACAGAAAGCATCAAATTCATTTGAGAAATATTCACCACCTCTATCACTTCGAACCATTTTGATTTTCTTATCTTTTTGGTTCTCAATTTCAGCCTTATAAATTTAAATTTATCAAAGGCTTCATCTTTTGTTCTAAGTAAATACACATAAGTATATCTAGAACAATCATCAATAAAAGTGATAAAGTATCTCTTTCCTCCTCTAGTCAAAATTCCATTATACTCACAAATATCGGTATGAATCATATCCAATATTTGAGTATTACGTTCAGCTCTAGGAAAAGGTTTCTTAGTCATCTTTGCTTGTATACAAATTTCACACTTATCATTTTTAATGTCTTTGCAATTAATCAAACCGTGTTTAGAAATGTATTTCAAAGATCTAAAATTTAAGTGTGCTAAACTTGCATGCCAAACATCAAAAGAATCAACAATATAAAGAGAATTCACATCATCTTTATTATTAACGCTTAGTTTGTACATGCCATCACAAGAATACCCCTTTCCCACAAAGATCCCATTCTTAGATACTATACAATTATTGCCCTCAAGTACAATCTTAAGTCCATTCTTACACATAAGACTAGCGGATACAAGATTTTTCCTAATATCAGGAACATGAAGTACATTGTTCAATGTAAGCTTCTTTCCGGAAGTAAAGTTAATCTCCACCACTCCTCTCCCGGCAACCATCGCTGCATCATTGTTCCCCATGAGAACAGTTTGTCCTTCCTTTTCCACTTTGTAAGATAAGAACATAGTCCTGTCATTACAAACGTGGATTGTGGCACCGGAATCAAGCCACCAATCGGAGGATTTAAACGCAGCCATGTTAGTTTCGGTAATCATGCCAATTTGCAATTCCGAGACCATAGCACATATGTCTTCAGATTTCTCTTCAACAGCATTGGCATTGTTGGTGTTCACTTCTTCCTTTTTCTTCTTGTATCTGCAGTCATTTTGGCGATGACCTTTCTTTCCACAAAAGAAACAATTTCCAGAAAATTTCTTTTGGCCATTACCTGCCTTCTTGAACTTCTTGTCATTATTGACTTTGAAGTTCTTTGAAAACTTACTAGCTTCGGCAACATTAACTTTAGAGGAATCAACATTTTTGTTCTTGGAATCACGAGACTTAGTCTCTTATTCTATTCTCAAGTGTTTTTGTAATTCCTCCAAAGTTATGTCATCTCTCCTATGAAGGAGTTTCTTTCTATAACCATTCCAACTTTGAGGCAATTTAGCAATAATTGCCCCCACTTGGAATGATTCAGAAATCTCAACCTTCAATTCACGAAGCTTAGTAATAATGACTTGCAATTCATGTATTTGATCTAGAACGGACTTGGTGTCAACCATGACATATTCTAGAAATTTCAAGATAAGAAATTTGTCCGTA
>NW_010366040.1:175049-198587 GCF_000414095.1 Morus notabilis
CGCGCGTGCCTAGCAAAACAGACCCGAGGGTCTGTTTTGCGCAGGCTGCAGCGCCCAAACGCGCTGCAGCGCGTCTGTGCGCTGCAGCGCGCACTCTTTCGCGCTACAGCGCGTGCTTGCACCAGCCTACTCTTCCCGAATTTGTTTTAATCCAATTTTGTGATATCAAGATTGAGAGATATATTATAATCTCTCTAACAGATGTCACCCTTTCAAGCGACGTCTAAGGCCTTAGACGTCACTTTTCGGGTGACGTCTAAGGGCTTTTTCTATTGTATTGATAGTGGATATTATGGGTTACCCATTGGTATCATGGCTAGTCATTACTGGATAATATTATGGTTGATACCGTCAGTAATGATGATGCCGTTAAGTATGATGGTGGTGTATTCTAAAAAAAGGATTTTTAAATTAATATAATATTTTAACACAAATTAAATTTACCTAAATACCCCATATTATATTATATGGCTTGAGCAAACTTGCCCTTAAAAATTCTAAGGGAAGGGGCTTTTTTATATAAAATTTCTTAGTTTAGGGTAGCAAATATTACATTTTAAAGATCGAGAGACAATGTGTTATAAGGGTTATAATTTAAAAAGGAAAATTTTGTAATTAATTCATATTTTAAAGATATATTTGGTATTTTAAATTATGATACGATGACATGAAATAATATTTTCTGCAATTAATTTTTCACATGGTATAAGTCAATCAAAGCCTTGGATTTTTGACATTTTTATACAGAGCTCACATTTAAATAACCTTTCAATTTAAATAATCTTTCTCTCTCTAATTGAACTATCTCTCTCTCGCTTTCTCTCATCGTTTCCCGATGGATTTGCATAACAAAAGAAAAGCTTTACCTCTTGCTTCGTGGATTTTAGCTCAGATCCCCTTTCATTCCGTCACTTTCTAGGTATTTTTCTCTCTCTCTCTATATCTATATATATATATATGTATGTATGTATGTATAGCTGAGGATCAGCTTTGGAGCTAGATAATTCAAACACGGCGCGGGGGGGGGGGGGGGGGGGGGGGGGGGGGCTTGTAGGTTCATTGCCAAATGTATATATACCTTTGAGTCCTTTTTGCTTAGAAGCCACGATCTTGAGTTCAACCACTTGAGAGCAGCCCATCCATCATCGTAGGCGAGGAGGTGAGGAAAAAAAAAGTAAAATGGAAACAAAGATGGTGAATTTTATCAATAAAAATGAAAAATTATTTGATTAGGAGGGTATAAGCGTAATTGCACTTTCAATTCTCACTAAATAAGCGATACGTGACAATTCCACCATTTATTGTAACAGAAGGAGAAAACTTGTTAACGGCACAAGTTAAGGGGGAACAGATGTTACCTTTTAAAATTCAGTGGGCAAAGTGTTAAAAGGGTCATAGTTCAGGGCGAATTTTTGAAACTAATCCTAAAATGAATATTGAATTAAACTATTTAATTAATTAATTAATTAATTCAATTAATTCAAAAGTTACTCCATAAAAACTTTGAATTGCACTCCCGAAATTATAGACATAAATTACTTCTAAGAACTTGAAGTTTCCATTTGATATAGTCACTACATATAGATCAATCCTCCATAAATAATTCATAATTAGAGATAGGTAAAATCCGTTAACTTCTCTAATTACATATTTATCAATGATTACCATTGATTTTCTAACGAATATTATATTCATAAAACACATTCATGAATACGAGCTCGTTACTTATTCAAATAACGAATCAATCCTCAAAGGAATTATTTGTCCACTTCTTCAAAGAAGAAGGAAATGGATTTCATCTCGTATATAGCATTCCTATCTATTCAATTCATCATGTTTCCAAGATATAAGGAATAGGATTTAGAATCTCAAAATCCGAATTGAGTAACTATAAAAAAATATGAATTTACAAACATGAGTTTACTAATAACTCAGGATCAAGATCATATAGATATGACTATAGGTAGACTCAAATTAGATTTTCTATATTTAAAAGAAATTATCAAAAAATCATATTGTATATGTGTTTCACTTCTGAGAATGACGCGGATCACACCATTCCTATTCTGCGGATCACACCATTCCATAGAAATGATGCGGATCACACCATTCTATTCTTAATGAGAATGACATGTATTTAATTAAAGATTTTGTTACTTTAATTAAATTCATTACGAACATTATTTTGATTACTATCCTTAAATATCATTCTCTAGTATAAAACACTTATATACAATATTTAAGGTCACATAAATAATCACGGAATTTTCAACAATATTCATAAAGTATTCAACAATACATGCACATAAATAAAGCGAAAAACAATTTTATTAATTAAATAATAAATATCTTTATTACATCTCATGCATTAAGGACACTATTCCTAACAATTTAACATTCGCAGCTGCCTATTTAATCATGTCTCTAAGATAAAAGGAGTAGGATTTAGGAATCTCAAAAGTCAAAAGACACAAATCCATAAATAGGAGTCTGGTGATAACTCAGAAATTAAAATCATTCTATATATGACCATCGGTAGACTCAATTAGAATTTCTATACTTAACGGAAATTATCAAGAATTCATATTGTGTCTTGTCCCAATCCTACATAATCTCATTATGTAAAATACACTCATTTGATATCTCTCCGTATCAACGATGCGGATAAACTCATTCCATTTTTAGTGGGAATGACATGTATTAATAATGTTTTAATTAATGATTCTAAAATTTAATTAAATTTATTACGGACATGTTTCAATTGTCAACCTTAAATATTATCCTCTAGTATACAACACTTATATACCATATTTAAGGTCACATAAATAATCGCAGAATTTTCAATGATATTCATAAAGTATGTAACAATACATGCACATAAAAACAAAAATTTCTACTTTATTAAATAAATAATAAAATCTAAAATTGCATCTCATGTTTTAATGGCACCATTCTCAAAAACAAGCTGATTCGCTCTCAGAATTTCCCAACAAAACTCTTAAACTACAAAGTGGTCCAGTTCTGGGGATCGTAACCTCCCTTCCAAAGGTCTCCCTTTCTATTTATAAACTCCATAGCCTTCCCCACCCCTCGTGGGTTTCCCTCGTGGGACATTACTCAAGTGGCGGTCATGCACTTCGTCCGGTGTTGAGACGTGTCCCCACCTTCACTTGCTGAGTTGATCGCAACGTGGGCAATTACTTTCCTTGTTTTTCGGACTGTTGAACCTCTACGAGAAAGTCGACTGAATCAACTGAGTAGCATGGCTCGACTAGCTTTTTTGTTCTTAAAGTCTTATTTACATATGTCGTATTGTTCTTAGGAGGTCCTTACCTTTCTTTTGATCTTTGTCTATTCACCATTATTCACCCGAACCTATCGTATGCAAATTGATAATTAAAGAAATATCAAGGGTCTCAAATTATATAATTATTCGCTAAAGGCCAAAATATAGAAAGACAAAATATCCTTACATCCATACCAAAGATTTGGAGTGATGCAAATCGATGACTCAACTCGATATAAGGAAAAATAAATATTCTCATTTTAATTCGGTGAAAAATAAATAGACACCTGTATACTTAAGCCCTGTCGTCGAATCTCAATAATATCAATATAAAGTGAAAAAAAAAAAAAAAAAGATGTCCATATATGCAACATGTGGTGCAATTTTATTAAGAAAAAAAGTGTTACAAAAGCTGTATGCAAAACCGACATATTATCAGCATATATATGGACAAATTCGTCGACATGTGTGAAAAAATTCATAACAAATTTTAGAAAATTTGAAAACGTGTAATTCCTATCCCGCATGGATCGAGCTAGGCATCTCAAACTTCCTTTGGAAAATATTATCTATGCGGTACCACTTCGTTATGATTATCAGAAGTGATTACAATCAGACCCTAAAAGTCTCGTTTTACAAAAACTTCCAGCAACAGTGCACAAATTTTAAAAATTCATATCTTAAACTACAAATATCCGTTTTCAGTATCAAAGTGAAACTTCAATTATTCCTTACTGTTTTTTTTTTTTATCTGAAAAATTATTCTTTACTTTAGAAGAACTAGAGAAAATTATTTTTACTAGACAGGAAGAGACTAGAGAGATCAAGGAGAATATTTTGGGGTGGCTACAATATTGAAATTGAGCGAATTTCAAGTGGCACTAGAAAGATAACGAAGAGATGTACATCTGTAAAATACGACTTTTCTAATTCAAACATTTTTAGAGTAAAACAAAAAAAAAAAAAAAAAAAAAAAAAAAAAAAAAAAAAAAAAAAAGAGACATTAAAAGTAACATCATGTGAATGGATAAAAGACTTGAAAAGAATAACATGAAATGTTCCGATGTGCTTGAACCCATGTTTAATATTCATTAAGACCATATAATATAACATATAATAAGACATTAAAATATAAAAGATTACTATCACATCATATACTTATATATATATATATATATCATGTTACTTATTGTAATGATTGGGAAAATCTCAGACTTTAAATAATACAATTTATGTAATTAAGCCAAGGATTTTCCTAAAAATTACTATGTTATATTTTCTGACTGAAGGATTTATGGAATTAACATCAGTATTCCTAAATTTTGTAGCAGATTTCATGCTAAGTTCATGTTTTTCGATCAAGTAAATTTGATCGATAAATTCTCGCCGTACTTTAAGGCAGAAGAATTTTCAGTACATAAGTAGTTTGAGAATCTTAATTCCAAGAATCTCCAAGCACAGCATGATGTTAGCATCATACAAAAAAACGCTCTGACATTTTAATAGAAGAGAAAATCCTTAATTACCAGACATCTAGGTTGAAGTCACAAGATAAATACCTATAGTAGAAGGGTACGTTGTGAGCTCAGGAGTTGACACCGTCAGAAACAATGTCATTCCCAGGATATAATGCAAGAACTTAAGTTTAGAATTTGTTTAGTCTAGAATAAATTTCAAGACTTGAAACAGTTTGAAATATTACGCGAGTAAGAATTTAACGTAATATCGAAGTAGTTGGGGATTAATATTGAACTATAAATAAGCGGTAGAAAAGAAACCGTTAGAAACTTGAATTTTTTGTCGGCTAAGTACTTCTTTACAGTTAGTATAATTTTTAACGGTTTCAAAGGAAACTTAAGAGAGTTGACAAAAGTACAAGGCGTAGGTTAATATATAGAATTGGATGAGGTGTGATGGTGGAAGGTAAAGAAAAATCATGACATATGTGATGTGATGGTGGAAGGTAAAGAGAAATCATGACATATGTGATTTGAGGTGAAGAGAAATCATGACATTTTTTACTCTTTTCTCTCATCTTGGCCGGCCATGTCAAGGGGTTTTTAGCAAAAATTTTGGCTAGTTGAGTGTGCTAGAGGATTTCATGGTAAGGTGATGTGATAGTAGTACTTGAAGGAGAAATCATGGCATATTTACTCTCTCTTTTCTCCACCAAGACCGGCCATGCTTTAAGGGATTTGAACCCAAAATCTAGTTGAGTTTATGGAGTTGATTGGTGTAAAAAAAATATTTACCAATATGTCTATAAAAGGAACCATCATATGCTAGACCTCATTTTTCTCATTTCCACTCCTTTTCCATCCACCAAAACTGGCCATTCCCCATCCATTGCTTCTCAAAATTTTCTCTGACTCTCCTAACCTTAAGCCACTAGCAAACATTAGAAGAAGAAGAAGAAGATCAAAGTGTTCTAAGAGGAGTCTAGTTAAGAATTTTCTCCAAAGGTATAAACTCTAAACCCTCTCTTTCTTATGTTCTAGCAAAGTTTGAGATTTAGAAATATTCTTCTCAAATTTTCTTATACTCCTCTAATTTCAAGCCATTAACAAACCTTAGAGGACGAAGAAGGTGATCAAAGTGTTCTATGAGGAGCCTAACCAAGGATTTTCTTCAAGGGTATAAATTAGGTAAGTAGGAATCTCGCCTATAGTATGAATTGATTTAAAAGAAAAAGTTAGAATGTTATATATGCATGTTTATGCTTTAAGTATTGTATGCGATGCTATGTCATGCTGCATACACATAAGCAGTGCACATGAATTATATATGTTTGAGTTAATTTAATGTTATGTATGCTATGCTGGATCGTACTGCATACACTTAAGTAGTGCACATGAATTACATGTGTTTGAGTACATTCCATGTTATAGTATGCTATGCTATGTCATATTGCATACACCTTAATAAGTCAAGAGGAACTTATAAGAAGAAACCCAGTTGATTGCTGTACCAGCCTCCGCGAGGGAGGTAATCAAACTCCGCAAGGGAGATAATCAGACTCTGCAAGGGAGATAAAGGAACAAAAAAAAGGGTCCTCCGCAAGGGAGGCACTCAGTTCAATTTAAATCATAGTGTCGTTGGGGACCTTGCAAACCCTTACGTCCCGATGATTGCGCGTAAGTGGTACGAGCACTCGGGCCCATCAGTAAGAAAGATAAGATAAGATAATAAGCCTATGATAAGACATCATAATTAAACATAATCAGCTCATGCATATTTATTCATGTGTAGTTACAGTTATTTTGCAAGAGATAGTTCCTACTTGCTGAGCGAAAGCTCAATCAGATATGTTCATGTTGTAGGTAAGAAACCTATCAGCAATTCTTGAAGGGCAATGGCGAGCGGCGGACGATTGGTGGAGATGGGAATGGATACCGCTCACACTTAAATCTTTCGCAGTAAGTTTAAGTAAAATCATGTATATGTATATATGATTCAAAAGTTTCAAGCATGTATGTTTAAAAAGTATATGTACTTATGTATGTTAAGAAAACCGAGGTTGTGGCTAACAACCCAGGTCTTGAGTATTTAATTTTAGAATGTTGCAACAGTGCTTGCAACAAATAAATGAATTTTAAACATGACGATTTAAATGATTGATTTTAAAAGGACTTTAAGATATACTTGAATTTAAGATTTCTCATGAAATCTGTTTTAGAGTCAAGTTAGATGGCCTGATTGAATTGGCTAGTTTTAAAAAGGCTTTTAAAGAATATTTGAAACAATAGTTCAAACGCTGCTCAGTTTGAAAGATATTTCTAGAAGGTTTTATTTTAGTTGAAATTAAGAAAAGCTTTAAGATATTTAGTGATTCATTCTTTTGAAATTATTGTTACGAATCATGAAATTATTCCTTCATATATTTAAAAAAAAAATGTTCTGTAAATTTTAAGAAATCTCAATAAGTACAAGTTAAATTCAGTTACGGTGACGGCCACCCAGGAGGGTCATCACACTTATCTTGGCCTGTTCATGTATCATGACACATTGAGCCTTTTCACAATCACCTGGGAGATGAAAATTAACATGACCTATCATATAGGTTTGGGACATAAAACATCATAAGCAGATAATTATATATAAATTATTGCTTATCTTCCTTATAATTTCATAATTACACTTCTTTGTTTAATGAGTTGTTATATGGACACATGATTATATGTCTTTGTTAAATTATAGAAATCTATTTTATAGACAGGTTAACGTGCTATATGTCAAAACGAAAAGTTTAGGATCAAAGTGTCATTATACTTATAACTGAGAGACTACGCCCTCTTCTTTTGTAGGTTTGAGTTGAAAACTTGAATTATGTCGCAAAATGCATTATAATGAGAAAGTTAAATTTAAATTTTTGTTAGAAAAAATATTGTAGTAAATTGTGATTCAGAAAGAACAGACTCCAAAAGTGCTAATAATATTGGAAACTTAAAATTACAAGTAGGTGCGGTAATTTATATGTTCAAGCTTAAACTCTAGCTCAAAGGAACAAAATTAATTGAATTTTGTATCGTATTAATTTATCACATGCGCTTTTGTTTTGGGTCTTCCTTCGAAAGGAAACCTTTCTTTTTAATAAGCGCGGCAGAAAAAAAAAACCTTGATTGTATAAAAAAATAATGTCTCCATTAATGTTTAGCAAACTAAATTACATCACGTTCTCTGCAAACCAAAAAAAAAAAAAAAAAACTGAAAAATTCACCTTAATTTGGCTAATAATTAGGGGATAACTCAACATTATTGTGCTGTTTTTCTTTCCCTTTTCGCTATGATATTCTTTTGTTTTTAAACTATTTGTTCTAGTTGTGTTGTTACTCAAAAGTTGCTACCATTTAAAAATAGAAATCGATATGCAAAACAAAAAAAAAAAAAAAAAAAAAGAGGCTAAAAACAGCGCAAAGCCAATTAGATCTAGTGCGCTCAACTCTATCTTCACTTCTAAAAAAAGTGGGACCCACCATAAATCTAATCATACATGTCGAGTCAATTCCCATAAAATACGTGGAAACATATGGTTACTCTCTGGAGTATTCCAGAGTGATAGCCAAGAAGTATTGAAGCTAACGTGGACACCCATCTTGCCACATATTCATTTCTTAAGTCGGCAATATCAAGTTTCCTTTCTGAAATAAAAGGGAGGATTCTAGAGAGAGAAAACGACAGATTTGTGTGAGGTAATTCAATTCTTTCGGTTGTGAAAGAATTAGAGAGAGACAGAGAGATTAGAAGGTTAATCTTGTAACAGAAAAGCCTAGAGAGAGAAAGTTGTTTAGGTGAGAAGGGTGAGAGAAAAGGTCAAAACTTTCTCAGGGTTTCTCATTGTTTTTCTTGGGAAAGGGCTGGAATTTCTGACTTCTGCTCTCACACAGACTCTTGTAATTCGGCTTAATCACCATTAGTGCATATTGAATTTCCTCTGGAAAATTTGCAGAGAAGTAGGCAATTTTTGTTCCGATATCAAATTTTGTGTTCTTGATCTTATTTTTCCTTAGTTGGATTCATATTGAGATTAGGTATTGGATTCATCTCCCAACAATACATAATAATTATAGAGTAATTGTCTCAAATTAATTTTGTAAAAGTTATTATTTTGCGTTTTTGAGTAAGTTATTGTTTTCTGTTTTATTTAGGGAGTTATATGTTCAGAGGGAAGTGAAAAAAAGAGTGTCTTTTTTTTTTTTTTTTTAAAAAAGAAAAGTGTGAGGAGAGAGAGATAAAAATATAAAGGATTTTAAGTACAGAAAAAATGAGAAAGTTTGTTCTTTGTAATTTTAAAACGGTTAATGAATTTAGTTAATGAATTTGTCTCTCTGTGAACGTAAAAAATATTTTTGAACCACGTAAATATTTATTTTTTTTATTTTTTTATTATTTTTGTTTCAGTTTATAGGTGTGTAGTTCTCTCAATAATTCTTATTAAAGTTGTGGTGAAAATTTGAAAAAAAAAAAGTCAGGATGATATTTAGGATAAAATTTTAGCAAATTAAACATTTTGACGTAAAGAGTACTTTTAGCATAGTTACAAATGTAACCATCAAGTGAAAAAAAAAAAAAAAAAAAAAAAAAAAAAAAAAAATTCCAAACCTATTACGACTTTGCCCATTTTCAAGTTTACATACAATAGAACACTGCAAAAAAAATTAGATATTTGCTATCTCTATATATAGAGGTAAGCCAACCAAGAAACACCGCACACTACTTCTCCATATCTAAATCCACATTCTCTTCAATTTCATCCCAATGGCGGAAGCTGGACAGGTACGATTCTGTAGATATAAAATTGCATTTGCCATTATACATACACATTCACAGTAATCCATGCATAAAACCTATACTAATTTTACTCAAAATAGTAAAACAAAATCGTGACAGTTCTATTTGAGCTAGCCTTCTTTGGTTTTCCATTAGTTTCCTTATCGCGATTAGTTCAAAGGTTGAATCAACAAGCTGGTAGCGTTATTGGATTTCCATTACAACTGTAAAACTAGTTTTTAAGTTTCTCACATATGAATATGAAGAAAACATAAAAGATGCGAGATCAAGACAAGTTTAAAATACTACTTTTACCATGATCGATTTTCCGACCGATTGTTTGATAATTTTTTTTTTTAAAGAATAAAATTAGTTTTACTTTTATGAGCATTTATTAACTGTTATGTATGTATGCTAGACTTTTGGAAGATTCCATATTATATATACATAGTGTGTGTTTGTCTATGTGTATAAAAAGGTGTACGGAAGATTAAATACAATGAAAGCTTGTAACTATATATATACATATACGCATGTATATAAGATTTAAATATTGTCCTTTCAAAAATATTTTGCAGCTATATGGTGGCGTAGTCCACCAAACGAAATTACATGGACCACATGGAGGGAACGGTGGTACATCTTGGAACGATGGGACCGCACACAATGGAGTTCAAAAAATCATCCTTTCACATAAGGAAGGGGAATGCGGAGGCATCGGGACTTTTTCTGTGACTTATTCGGATGGTACAAAGAGCGAACATTCAAGTGGTGATAATACCTACACACAAGTGACGGTTAGTTTCTTATTTACAATTTCTTTATTATTTTTAGCTAATTGTGAAAGCCCTGCATATCACAAAATGGCTTTACGTTTCTGCCCAATCTCTCTCTCTCTCTCTCTCTCTCTCTCTCTCTCTCTCTCTCTCTCTATATGTGTGTGTTTATATAATTTTGTATTGTATTAATATTTTGACATCCAGATGAACTAGACTCGGACGAGGTCATAGAAAAGTTGAGTGGATATACTGGTGCTGTGTCCGGTGCCCTTACGACAACTGAAGTAGTACGCTCACTCACAATTAAGACCAACAAGGATACCTATGAATATGGAGTTAGAGAAGGAAAGACTTTCAGTACCCCAACAATTCCACATAATTCCAAAATTGCTGGATTTGTAGGAAAAACCAGCAATGATTACCTGAATGCCATTGGGCTTTACGAAAAATCTTAAGATATATATCTACCACCGATGTACAACGTAGTAAATAAAACATGGCGTCCCTATGATGTCTTTGGCTGTATAAAATTAGCTCTACATCTTCGTGTGTGTGTGTAATACATGATAAAGTCAGTGTGATGTTTGAACTAAGCTCTACGTACATAGCTGATTAAATAAAGTTCAGTGAGAATGTTCCACATTTTATATTCTTCGTCTTCTTTTTCTAGCATTTTCTGTTAAATTTCTTCATTATACCTGTTGTGTGGAAAAATTCATACTGACACGTCAGACAACAATCATGCCCCACGTGGTCCTATGCTTGCCATGTCCGTTGGCCCTTGACGCCTAAGACTCATTTCCCCTCCCGTATGGTATGAGAGTCGAACGCATTAGGGGGCTCAGACCGTCGATCCTATACACAGTCGAGGCCTGCGAGATCAAGTTTGTGCAAGTACCATGATAGGGTCGATTGAGGGAGAGGCCACACTTGGCAAATTTTGGCATAGGCGCAGAGGGTAGAACGTAGACACCTAGATCCACATCCCAAGAAAGACCCCTGAGGTGACTAGTTGAATATCCCGAGGTTGCGTCTGGGTTTGGAGAAGGTCAGTTGCACAGGGAATGATTCCAAGCCCCTAAAATAGCATGGAACGGATCAATGGATATTACAGAGGATTTACACAGCCGTAGTGAACAGTCCAAAAGGTGCTGACAGGCTACGGTCTAGACAAATGAGATAGTAAGTCACTCAAGTGGATGGGCCCCCTTAAAAGGAACCGTCCAAAGGCCCAAATGGCCCACCGTTGGATAATGCCCATATGTAATCTATAAGCTATAAAAGGGGCAAAGCCCCCCAAACAAAAAGGATGATGATTTTTCCTGTGTAAAATTGTAAGGAACAAAAGGAGAGAAATACAATACAGTAGATGTAGCTCTTTCTCTATAAGGGTGAAGCACTATAAAATTTTCGTGTGTTCTTTCTTTCATAAACACAATCATACTTTCTTCACAGAGCATCAACACAAGTGCTAGCATATTCAGTTAAATTACAAGTTTTAAGCCAGTAACCCAACGGGCCACCGAGGGGTAATCCGGTGCGGACTTGTTGACAAAAACCGACCGTCAACAATTGACGACTCCACTGGGCAACCCCGGACAACTAAGAAGTAATCAACGATCATGCCTCCAAGAAGAAGAAATGACGCTGCAAATCAAAACAGCCAAACGGAGAAAAATACCTCGCATCCAACCAACAATGGGAGTAGGAAAGATCAGTCCGCCCAGGGGAATCAACCCCCGGAAAGGAATGAAGCTCCACCCCTAGATGTGCCACAACTTGACCCGGTGAAGATGCGAGCCAGCTGAACACTCTGACCGACTTGATTCGAGGACTGATGTCCGTCGTCGAGCGGTTAGACGGGAGAAACTCTATGCCTCCTTTGGAACATTTCCCGAGACCACCAGGAGCTACCATGGCTGGGAACTAGAATGCTGGTGACCGCCAAGGTGCCCCGGAAGGGATCGGGGATAGTGAAAATGTCAGGGGAGATAACCTGAGACCTCAACCGTCCAAGTCCCTGGGTAGTCGACAAAGGGCCGCCAGGCGACGAGCCCAGGAGAGGAAAGCACACGGAGGCCTGGAAAATCCTGAAGCGCCACCTCGAAACCCA
Organism: Morus notabilis; assembly: GCF_000414095.1. Taxonomy (NCBI): domain Eukaryota; kingdom Viridiplantae; phylum Streptophyta; class Magnoliopsida; order Rosales; family Moraceae; genus Morus; species Morus notabilis. The sequence goes on from NW_010366040.1 coordinate 187,495, forward strand.
GGAAAGAATATCCCAGGAGATTCAGGGTCGGTGCAGGAAGGTGGAGACATAAAGGCTAAGCTGAATAAAAAGAAGGCAGGAGCCTCGAAAGGGGCTAGCTCTGCAATCTCTATGGAGGAGGCAAGAACCATCATGGAGCGCGTGACACGCCTAGAAAAAAAGTTCACGGGTCGCCGACTTAAAGAAGGATGTCAAAAGCCAGGTGAGTTACCTACAATAAAACCTAGGACAGGTGGTATAGGTGGTCAACGTCGACATCACTCCTAGCCGAACTCATGACCACCCTTTACTGCAAAAATTATGTCGTCGCCTCTCCCAGACAAATACAAGTCTCCATCGATCCCACCATACGACTACAAAGGGAATCCCGATGACCACCTGGAAATGTACACAAGACACATGCTTCTGCATGGATATGCGGAGGAAATAATGTACCGACTATTCTGGATGGATTCTGCCCGAAGATGGTTCCGGACACTCAAACCAGATTCTATCTCCAGTTGGGAGGAATTGAAGGAAGCCTTCTCCTTTCAGTTCATCGGGGTAAGGAAGTATATCCCGCCGAAGTAAAACCTAACGATGGTATATGAAAAACCAAACGAGTCATTAAAACAATGGCTAGCAAGGTACGGGGAAGTCATCGCCGCTACAACGGATATGACAGACCAAGAGGCTCTGATGGGGGCTCTGTCTAGCATGAAAAAGAGCACGCCGTTTAAGCGCGACCTAAACCGAAAGCCACTAGCCACCTACAAAGAATTTTTGGCACGGGCACAGGGGTATATCAACGCCGAGGAAGCCGACGCAAACGATCCCAAGCATAGATCCAATAAAAACATAACAGAACAAGGATCGACATCGGGGAAACGAGATAATTAGAAACAACGAGGGAGGGGAAACGGAGACAAACAAGTTGCGTCGGTGCCAAACCCTCCAGAAACGAATAAGCCTAGGCAAGACGTAAACCGGAAGCCTCTACCATTCCAACTGTATGATTCCTATCACGAGCTGACTGTAGGAGTTAAGGAGGTATTCAATCAAGTCGACCGAGGGAACTTATTGCGCCAACCAAAACCTATGAAGTCGAACCCAAACCGATGGAATAGAATCAAGTACTGAAGGTTCCACGGCGATGTCGGCCATAATACCAACGATTGCACTGACTTAAAGGATGAAATCAAAAGATTAATCCGTGAGGGGAGGCTGCGAGAATTTAAAGCCGAAAGGAGGGGCCACGGTCACGAAAATAACGATCGATATAGGGAAGATAATAGACAAAGAGAGGACCGTGAGCCGGTCCGAGTCATAAGGACCATTCACGGCGGGCCATACCTTGGGCGAGACTTGAGGAGATCCCAGAAGAGTTATGCCCATGAGGCAAGACAAGTATACCTTGGAATCTCTCAACCGCCATACCAGCAAAAACAACGAAGCTCGGTGGTGTTGACGTAGTATTCACCGAGGAGGACGCGAGTGAAGTCCACTCCCCCCACAACGATGCCTTGGTGGTAGAGACAATTATCGGTAACCACACTGTATGCAGAATCATGGTAGACAACGGGAGCTCGGTGGACATCCTATACTGTGATCGCTTGGAAAAAATGGGGATTCTAACGGAACAACTAGAGAAAACATCCTGGCTATTATACGAGTTCACAGGGGACTCAGTCATCCCCCAAGGGATGATCCGGCTACCGATAACCGCCAGAGAAAGCCCCAGGCAGGCAACCACGGTGGCAAATTTTGTAGTGATAAAAGAAGGATCACAATATAACGTCGTAATCGGGAGGCCGACCCTTCAAGCGCTAAAGGCAATAACCTCCATTTATCACCAGAAGGTTAAGTTCTTAACCCCCAATGGCGTTGGAGAAATGAAGAGAACCAATACGAGTCTAGGGTGCGTACTCGGACGCCATACGCGGGTATGATTAACAAGGGAAACAAGAGACAAGAATGGTACAACAGGGGCCAATTGAGGACATAGATCCTAGAGTCACGGAAGAAGTTACATGGTCCCAACCGGTCGAGCAGTTTACAGAAGTCAAGGTGGATCACGGGGAACCGACGAGGGTACTGAAGATAGGATCGGATCTGTCTATCTGGATATGTTTGCCTGGACACACGCAGACATGGAAAGTATCGACTCCCAAGTTATATGCCACGCCCTAAACTCCCTACTTATCCCCCAAAATGCCAAAAACGTCGACCGATGAATCCAGAAAGGTACGAGGCGTTAAAGGAAGAAGTAGACAAACTCATCAATAACATTTTCATTAGAGAGGCTCGCTATCCTAAATGGGTTTCAAACCCTGTCCTAGTAATCAAACCTAACGGGAAGTGGAGAACATGTGTCGACTTTACCGACCTCAACAAGGCCTGCCCAAAAGACGGTTTCTCGCTCTCTCGAATAGATCAAATGGTCGACGCCACTACTAGACACGAGTTGTTAAGTTTCATGGACGCCTACTCCGGTTATAATCAAATCCCAATGCATCCGTCGGATGAAGAGCATACGTCATTCATAATAGACAGGGGCCTCTATTGCTACAAAGTGATACCTTTTGGCTTAAAAAATGCAAGGGCAACATACCAGAGGCTAGTGAACAAGATGTTTGCTAAACAAATCGGGAGAACAATGGAGGTGTATGTTGATGACATTCTAGTAAAAAGTGTTAAGGCAAGACAACACATTACCCATTTGGGAGAAATTTTTGATGTACTAAGAAATATCGTATGAAGCTAAACCCTTTAAAGTGCGCTTTTGGGGTCAGATTAGGAAACTTTCTTGACTTCATGGTTAGTAACCGGGGGATAGAGGCAAACCCAGGGAAGATAAAAGTTTTGCAGGATATGAGGTCTGCCATGAAACCGAAAGAGGTCCAAAGGTTGACAGGATGCATCGCCGCCATTAACATATTCATATCTAAAGCGACGGACAAATGCGTTCCCTTCTTTAACGTCTTGAAGGGAGGTAAGCATTTCGAGTAGACCCCTCAATGTGAAGAGGCCTTTCAAAGGCTGAAGTAGTACCTAGGCAGACCCTTTATCCTGTCAAAACCTATACCGGGCGAGAAGTTAAGCTTGTATCTGTCTGTGTCAAAGCATGTCGTACCGGTCTATTATGTAAGCAAGAGACTCCTAGATGCCGAGTCAAAATATACCTATTGTAAAATAATGGCATCGAGTGCGCAGCGAAATTTTAAAAAATTTAAATCAAAGTCAAGGCCAATCAAAAACATGTTCATGATGCTATATAGAATAAATACTAAAGATCTAAATCATACCTTTTGCTAATTAGTAGAATGTCATCAACATATAACAGTCGAATCTAGGACCTAGAGTTCCATCGCCCATCCTCAACGTGAAGCTCTCATTTAGAAGACTTCTCGTTTGCTTGAACCCCTGGAGAGAACACACACGTGATTAGTTGTTCTAGAATCTATGACCCAGTTGTCACTGGATTCCTCAACCATACATGCTTCCATAATCAAAAGATCACACTCACTTCCTTTGCCTTTAGAGGCTAGGTGGTCCTTGCAATTCTTCTTCATGTGCCCCACCTTCCCGCAATGAAAGTACTTGAGCTTGTTTGGGTTCTTCTTCTTCTTCTTGTTCTTGCCCTTGTTTGGCGGAACTGAAGAAATTTCCTTCTTGGCTCCTTGCTTCTTCTTTCCATTCCCTGGAGAGGGTTTGGAGGAAGATGCTTCGGCCAAGTTGGCCTCCATAATAGTTGACCCCTTGATCATCCGCTCGAACTTTTGGAGTTCTTGCATCAACTCTGTTAGGGTTATATTATGTTTAGCGCTCAAATTGAGCGTTGCCCTAAACGGAATATACTCCTTCGACAAAGTCTCAAAGATTATGGATGGTCAATTGAGACTCAGCATCGATGTCAGCCCCATTGGACTGAGCGTCAGCCAAATAGCCCATCACCTTCAGCATATGTTCCTTTACGGAAGACCCAGCCTTCAATCTGTAATTAATGATGTTACTTAGGGCTTCCCGACGTTTTTCAGCGGCTTGGCCGCTGAACATATCCTCAAGATTATCCATAATCTGACAAGTAGTTATGTAATCTTCATGTTGTGCTTGTAGCACAGTGGACATGCTCGCTATCATATAACAGCGAGTCATATCATCAGAGTCCTTCCAGCGTTGATACGCTAGGAAAACCTCATTAGGAGCGTCAACAGGTGGCTCCGGAGGACCATGTGTATTTAGTACGAAATTCAGTTTCTCAATGGTTAGGACGATCTTTAGGTTCCTTTTCCAATCGGTAAAATTCTCGTTAGTTAAAGTGTGTTTATTGAGTATCGATGATAATGTGCTAGCAGACATTTTGATCTACAATAAACATTCATATATCTAGTATAAGTAAACTTGCATAAACATTTAGTAATCAAACATATATACATATTATAATGCAACAAATATGTTTGTGTGTCAAAACCTTGAAAAAATCACAACCTCACAATGATAATTCCCAACTCAAAATTTTGTAACTCTCCTAAGGGAGATCATGCAAAATTTAATTGGGAACACGGATCCCCTCCAATCAATATATACCATCCGGATCAATCTATGTCCAGCATATATTAATAATCATTTTCTTTGGCCATTAATTTAATTAGCAGAGCTCTTAGGGGAGATTAATAATTAAATTAATCTTGAGTGTATAACCATTGTTTCAACTATTTGATCCATATTGTATAATTGTCACCTAGGGGTGTACAATCATAAAATATGCTCAAATAAATTATCCTCTCGGACATCCACACTGGTACATAATGAATCCCTTCCTAAGGGTCGGTATCACCATGTGTTACCTGCGGACCAACCATGGAGGCCATAGGTCTTTTCTTCAAAAACCCTCACCCACTAAATCTTTTGGAAAACAAGGTTTTATGTTAAAAAATATGCATAAATAATTTTATTGAGTGGCACTCCCTATTCTACATGACATGTTATCACATATATAGCAAATCATATTATATGCAATCATACAAAGCATTTAAGGTAGGCAACAAGCATAATAATAATAACCGTAATATTATGGTTCCAACCTATAGAAAAGAAAAAATAAAGATTACTACGAATAATCGAAATATATATCGATCATTCATCTTGAATCTTCTCGGTTGTCCTCGAATTCTTCATCACGATCAAATTTTGGTTATCATAAAATTATTTTTCATGTTTTCTTGAAAAAAATCTCAAAAAACTACAAAATCGTATACTGCCACGTTAGCTCCGGTCAACCGGTGACAGAGCAGTTATACTCAACCGGTCGACCGCCTTACACTAATCGGTCGACCGGTGTCTGTGCGACAGTAACCTAGATTTTTAGAAATCAACGCAGTTTTTCAATTTATTCAAAAACACAAAACAATTTTATAAACCAAGAAAAATTAGATACCTTTATATCCTTCATCTTCAATATCCATGATAAATCTCCCCCAAGAATTTTTTACATGAAAATTCCAATACCGTTTTCCGGTTTACAAAATTTCTACTAAAGAAAATAAAATAAACCCTAACGGTGATGATAGGCCGTATATCTAATTACATTGCAAATAAAAAATTCCTATACAACCATTCTAACCGGTAAAAATTATATAATAAATAATCATTGATAATTTATAAATAATAATCAATAATAATTATTTAATCATCCATTCACCATATATTCATGATAACAACAAAATATAGAAACCCTAGAGTGTCATCTCTCTAAAATATCAATTCAAGCATAAATGAGATATTTTTATATCACAAATCTATGTACATAGCATAATCATGAACAAATAACCATGGCTCTGATACTAATTGTTGGAAAATAATGGCATCGAGTGCGCAACAGAATTTTAAAAAAATTTAAATCAACGCCAAAGCCAATTAAGAACATGTTCATGATGCTATATAACATAAATACTAAAGATCTAAATCATACGTTTTGAGATTTAAGAAACTGCACGTCTAATATATTAAAGCGTTCCAAACAGCAACCGAAAGAGCCTCAACCAACTGGTCTTCTTGGCTATTCTCGTTATCATGATCGGAGTGCGGGTGGGCACACGTCGTTCAATCTCCTCTTGGTATTCTTGATCTCCTTCCAATCACAAGAGAGCCAAAGAAAAAATTATTCTTGAGAATTAAACAATTTTTCCTCTCAGAAATCTTTTGTCAATAGCCTCCAAAAAGTCTCTCAAGTGATCTAATGAATAATATGACTTACTGGGCTATTTATAGTGTTTAGGAAGTCATACCTCCGTAATAATTAGGTTTCCTAAAGTGTTAATCACATCCAGAGTCGGTTTCACCACGTTAGCACGCGTTTCACGTTACAACCAGTCGACCGGTGACAGAGACGTTATAACTCACCGATCGACCTGTCTTCACTAACCGGTCGACCGGACCGGTCAACATGTCTACACTGACGAAACTTGTTTTCGTAGTTTTTCAACATGGACAACTTGTATAGAGTCTCAATTTTGATTTAAGCAACCCAATAGAGAAGTTACATGATCAAAATAGTCATATAAAAGTCTTCCCATATTAAAAACTCTTAAAACAAAATAAAACTCTAGCGCTACTCCACTAAAATCCTAGAGTTGCACTTTCGATTTATATAGCGTATTTACAAAGCTCTGATTAGCTCTCGTCCATGACTCAATATATTAGTGTATCATCCCCATAAGATATCTATAATCGACTTGAGGTCAAGTTCCGTTTGACCTTCCCGATTACATTTATCTTATGTTCTATTATCATACCATCGGAAAAACACTATTCGTACCATTACAAATAGTAAACCATTAGATAATACAGAGTAGTCTAATGGCCGAACGCTCGTATTTTCCAATCCACTAATAATGCAATAAGAGGATATCATTGACTTTTTATAAGAGCTATGGATTCCACTATCTATGAATAACAAATCTACGCATACACTAGTCATACCCCTAATGTACCGAAAAGCGTACCTTTACATAATGTCAGGATGTATCCCTTTAGTACATCAAAGGATACAAGTCAAGCATATGAGTTCATTATCCATCTCAAGATTAAGATAAGATGACAACATATAATTTGTCAAAAGTGAATTGTTTTATTCAAACAGAATTATTAATTAAAACAATTCAACTTTGGTCCGACCCAATATAGATTTCACTATTAGAAACTATATCAATGTCTCTACCCATGTTATCCCACCTCCAACGACCAAGACAAGCCGTCTCCGTTAGGAAGTAGACAACATAACAATCTTAACATGAATAAAGCGTCAAACTTTATTCCCTCGATTATGGATCATATGATTTAGACTGTCATCTTTAGATTCTTGTCTTCCGCATGTTCTTCACATTACATGCATGACCTAAAGATTTAGAATGACAGTCTCAGACTTTCAGTTTGCTTATCATACATTCAACTAATATGAACATAAAGAGGACAATACATAGATATATGAAATAAATAAATCTTTATTAATAGTCAAATGCCTCAAAGAACATTGTTACATTTATTCCTAAGGGCATGAACACTAACAGGGAGATGCCATGAAAATGGTAAAAATCCATCACAAAGGGATCAACTGGCAAAGTCATCACCGCGGTGAAGGCCCGGGTAAATACTGGAAGATACCCAAGTGGAGGTAGGCTGGAACATGTCCCGTTTATATGTCCATCTTTGAACGCCTGGACAATGTCCCTATTTTGAGTCCTCGAGACCATCACGTCGGCCGTAAAGAAAGGCCGGTCGAGATCTCCATTCACGTGGACCAATGGGGCGTCTAAAATGGAGGCGGCGAACCCATGCGTCTCTCCCCTTACCAGGGAACCTCCACCGATGTTGTCCCCGTCGACCAAAGCATCAATGCTGTCGACTTCCCTTGAGTCTGCCAAATAATCCTCGATCTCCCTAAGGACGGAGTCATCGTCTATCGAGGATGTCCGTGAAGCTTCTACGGCAGAGGGAGAGTCTAGTCTTACAGTGGATGTGTAATGATTGAGAAAATTTCAGACCTTAAATAATACAATTTATCTATTTAAGCCAAGGATTTTCTTAGAAAATATTATGTTATATTTGTGACTGAAGGATTTATAAAATTAATATCTGTATTCCTAAATTCTGTAGCAGATTTCATGTTAAGTTCATGTTTTCGATCAAGTAAATTCGATCGATAAATTCTCGCCGTACTTTAAGGCGGAATAATTTTCAATACAAGTATAGTTTCAGAATCTTAATTTCAATAATCTCCAAGCACAGCCCGATGTTAACAGCGTATAAAAAAACGCACTGACATTTTAAAAGAAGAGAAAATCCTTAATTGCGAGACAGCTAGGTTAAAGTCACAAGATAAATACCTAAAGTAGAATGGTACAATGTGAGCTTGGGAGTTGACAGCGTCAGAAACAATGTCATTCCTGGAATATAATGCAGAAAAGTTAAATTTAGAATTTGTTCAGTCTAGAATTAATTTCAAGACTTGAAACAATTCGAAATATTACGCGAGTAAGAATATAAAATAATATTAAATTATTCAGAAATTAATATTGGACTGTAAGTAGTAGATTAACTTACTTGAGCTAAACTAATTACCTCTAATCAGTATAAATTTAATTTGTTTAGAGGAAATAATTGAGCATAAGATCAAGCACGTAATCTTACCTTAATCAGACACCTTATATAGTGAAATTATTAGGGTTCTCTCACTTTCTCTCTCTTGCTCTCATTCACTCTCTTTCTCTCCTCTCACGTTCTCTCACAAAACCATCAATGGCCAAATACTCAAGTTGAGATTCGAACCTCCATTTTTGACACTGCCAGTGTCAATAGAAAGATCGTGACGAGCTGAGTTCAACAACATGCGGCACGACCTCCAACTCCACCGGAATCAGCCGCAATCGCCGGCGGAAGTTCCAAAAATACCCATTTCTTCCCGTCGTGATATCTCCGCCATCCGACCTCTGGTTGAGATGATTTCAGTCCCTATGGACTCAGTACAGTGAGATGAAGAAAACCCATCCATTTTCATAGCTCGAATCTGGCCGGAGCGCCGCCGTCCGTGGTGGCCGAAATCGCCGCCGTTGCTGCAGTCGTTTCTTTCTCTCCAAGCCGTCGTGGATGTCACCGCCCCCACAAATCAACTCAGAAGCCGACGTCCAGTAGATTCGTACCAGTAGCCACCGTCGCCGTCGCTGTTTGGCCAGAAAACGGAGCCACTGCCGTCGTCCGTTGAGGTAAAAGGTGGTTCCGACGATTTAACTGTTGGATCGTCGTGACTTTGGTGTCATAACACTCAGAAGGAAGCAGGTAAGAAAACCCCTCAACCAATTTTAAGATTTCATGACCGGAAATGTGAGATTTGAGTCACCGAATTTTACCGACATTGCCGGTCCCGGTAGGTACTGTTATAGGCCAAAGGGTGTGAAATTAACCGCACCAATGGACTCAGAAGGGTCAATTTAGGGGGGCTAAGACCCAAGTCGGCCACGGAAAAACTCTCCGGGAGCCTCCACCGCGTACACCACCGCCGCCGCTGCCGTATTCCGGCGAGGTGTCATTTCTCAGGCTATCGACATCCGTTTGATGATCCGAGACCATATCTGACTCATTTCGACGTGCTGAACGAAATGGTAACGTCCGTTCAACCAAATTCAATCCTGATAAGAATGGTCTGGTACTGGTTGGACACGGATCGAGGTGATTCAGACTGAACAAGTGAAGATCAGAATCGAGTGTTTAAAGCTACGATGTTCCTCAACGATCATTCATAGTGCTTGCAGCTTTTCCCAGAATTAGTTTTGAAGAATGCGCAGGAGGACACGACAAGCGAGATACTATCAGAACCGCTTAGCTCGGAATCTAGGCAAGTACAAACCTTGCTTACAGTTTAATTAAGATAGTCGTATAAGGCATATGATTTTCACGAAATACGTTAATTATGAGATTCGCGAATTATGTTTATGTTTATGTTAAACATCGTATATAGTTTTCTAATAAAACTTAACGGTTTTCAAATAAGCGGATAAGCGAAAATCGTAAAGAAACGATACGCTAGACCCTTAATTTTACGACGTTAAATACATACCTCAATACTATTATGAGCCTGTCAAGTGAGGTAAAGTAAAGTTTATTAAAAGTGTATTATGGATGATAATTTAATTAATTGTTAAACTAATTAATTAAATTATCTAAGACTTAGAACATGGTTAAGGAAGTTAATTAATTACTAAGATTAATTAACTAACTTATGTAGACTTAGTATATGAATAAAAAGGGTTAATTAATTACCAAAATTAGTTAACTAAATTATTAGACATATTATAAGGATAAGATAATTAATGAATTGTCAATTTAGGACAAATTTGTAATGCCAATTAAGGAAAATAAGATTTTGAGAATTTAATAAATTAATCTTTATTGTAAATTATCCTTCAGTAAAGAAAAGGAATACATGCCTTAAGTGAAGGGCTAGATTTCCTTCATAAGTTGCTAAAATAGAATAGCAAACGACAGATAATCTCACACTCTCAATGGGTGTTCATTTTCAGAAGTAAGCAAGTAAGAGAATAGGCTGTTTGGCGAAAAGTGGATTCCAGCTCTGTAAATCAGGTAAGTAGGAATCTTGCCTACAATATGAATGGATTTTAAAGAAAAAGTTACACATGTTATGTATGCATGTTTATGCATTAAGTATTGTATGTGATGCTATGTCATGATGCATACACATAAGCAGTGCACATGAATCATATGTGTTTGAGTTAATTTAATGTTATGTATGATATACTAGATCATACTGCATACACTTAAGCAGCGCACATGAATCATATGTGTTTGAGTACATTCCAGGTTATAGTATGCTATGCTATGTCATTGATCATTCATAGTGCTTGCAGCTTTTCCCAGAATTAGTTTTGAAGAATGCGCAGGAGGACACGACAAGCGAGATACTATCAGAACCGCTTAGCTCGGAATCTAGGCAAGTACAAACCTTGCTTACAGTTTAATTAAGATAGTCGTATAAGGCATATGATTTTCACGAAATACGTTAATTATGAGATTCGCGAATTATGTTTATGTTTATGTTAAAC
>NW_010366040.1:198648-212664 GCF_000414095.1 Morus notabilis
AGGAATACGCAGGAGGACATGACAAGCGAGATACTATCAGAACCGCTAAGCTCGGAATCTAGGCAAGTACAAACCTTGCTTACAGTTTAATTAAGATAGTCGTATAAGGCATATGATTTTCACGAAATACGTTAATTATGAGATTCGCGAATTATGTTTATGTTTATGTTAAACATCGTATATAGTTTTCTAATAAAACTTAACGGTTTTCAAATAAGCGGATAAGCGAAAATCGTAAAGAAACGATACGCTAGACCCTTAATTTTACGACGTTAAATACATACCTCAATACTATTATGAGCCTGTCAAGTGAGGTAAAGTAAAGTTTATTAAAAGTGTATTATGGATGATAATTTAATTAATTGTTAAACTAATTAATTAAATTATCTAAGACTTAGAACATGGTTAAGGAAGTTAATTAATTACTAAGATTAATTAACTAACTTATGTAGACTTAGTATATGAATAAAAAGGGTTAATTAATTACCAAAATTAGTTAACTAAATTATTAGACATATTATAAGGATAAGATAATTAATGAATTGTCAATTTAGGACAAATTTGTAATGCCAATTAAGGAAAATAAGATTTTGAGAATTTAATAAATTAATCTTTATTGTAAATTATCCTTCAGTAAAGAAAAGGAATACATGCCTTAAGTGAAGGGCTAGATTTCCTTCATAAGTTGCTAAAATAGAATAGCAAACGACAGATAATCTCACACTCTCAATGGGTGTTCATTTTCAGAAGTAAGCAAGTAAGAGAATAGGCTGTTTGGCGAAAAGTGGATTCCAGCTCTGTAAATCAGGTAAGTAGGAATCTCGCCTACAGCATGACGAGATTTTACAGAAAAAAAATTACACATGTTATATATATACATGTTTATGCTTTAAGTATTATATACGATGTCATGTCATACTGCATACACTTTAATAAGTCAAGAGGAACTTATAAGAATAATCTCAGTTGAGTGTCGTACCAGCCTCCACAAGGGAGGTAACTCAAGCTCCACAAGGGAGAAAAAATAATAATAATGTCCTCTGACTCAAGGGAGGCATTTAAGTTATAATCACAGTGTCGTGGGGGACCTTGCAAACCCTCACGTCTCGATGATTGCGCGCAAGTGGTACGCGAGCACTCGGGCCCATAAGAAAGAAAGAAAAGATAAGAAAGATAATATAAGATAATAAGACTATGATAAAACATCATAATTAAGCATAATCAGCTCGTGCATATTTATTCATGTGTACTCACAGTTTTTTGCGATATATAGTTTCTACTTGCTGAGTAAAAGCTCAATCAGATATGTTCATGCTGTAGGTAAGAAACCTATCAGTAATTCTTTAAGGGCAATGGTGAGCGGCGGACGAATGGTAGAGATGGGAATGGATACCGCTAACACTTAAAATCTTCCGCAGTAAGTTCAAGTAAAATCATGTATATGTATATATGATTTAAAAGTTTCAAGCATGTATGTTTAAAAAGTATATGTACATATGTATGTTAAGGAAACCGAGGTTGTAGCTAACAACCCTAGTTTTGAGTATTTAAGTTTTAGAACGTTGCAACAGCGCATGCAACAAATAAATGAATTTTAAACATGACGATTTAAATGATTGATTTTAAAAGGACTTTAAGATGTACTTGAATTTAAGATTTCTCACGAAATCTGTTTTAAAGTCAAATTAGATGGCCGATTGAATTGGCTAGCTTTAGAAAAGCTTTTAAAGAGTATTTGAAACAAGAGTTCAAACGCTGCTTCATTTGAAGGATATTTCTAGCAGGTTTTACCTTAATTGAAATTAAGAAAAGTTTTAAGAAATTTAGTGATAAATTCTTTTGAAATTGTTGTTACGAATTATGAAATTATTTCTTCTTATATATAAAATAAAATAAAATAAAATGTTCTGCAAATTTTAAGAAAGCCCAGTAAGTACAAGTTAAAAATTTAAGCTACGGTGACGGCCACCTGAGGAGGGTCGTCACAAGATGAAAAGGGTCCCTCTCGGCGATTAGATGGTCTAGAAGCCATTGTTCTGGTATAACAAAAAAGAAGGGATGGTGTGAAGAGCAAAGTTACAAGCCTAAGTCGAGAGGGATAGGACAATCTACAACAACGATGATTGTTTAAAACCACTTATGACTGCCAAAGGCATGAGAACGCCGATGACTCATAAAGCCGCTGATCATGCACAAGGAAAGAGCGACGAACACTCATAGAAAACCCAGATTTTCCAGCCAAACCGCCCCAAATCCAGACCTCAACTCTTTACAAACAACCAGAAGCCTAAAGGTCAGCCCATAAGGGCTCAAGTGTACGCAAAGTAAGTCTTTTTAACCTCCTGAATGTCTACTTCATGCCTTAGAACACATAATGATCCGACAAACCAAGCAAGAAAAAAGCAGAGAATGGAGGGACTTACCAGGGATTTAAGAAGTACTGGAATCTAGAACACGACTCAAGTGAACTTCACGAAACACCGAAGGGAACGAGAAAGGCGGGATATGGATTCTAAAAACTTGGGTAGAGTAACGATAGTCCTCAGAGGTTTGGGTAGAAGTCTCGGTTTGAAGTAGCTTTTTAAAGTAAGACGAGCCCTCGACCCCTGACCGTTGGATGGAATCCTAGTGACTCCAATGGCGAGGGCAACCGATCAAGATCGAACGGCAGAAACGAAGGCGGGAAGCTAAAAAGGTGATCCAACGGCTCAGATTCGTCCGTTTAAATAAAGGCCCACGTCAACATGGTGATTGAACCGACACGACGTTTGCACTTCTCAAGAGATTTTCACAGTATCTGAGTCATTATTGCAAGGGTGGTTCGGTGTTAGGCTACCACGCCCGAAGTAAACAAAAGAAGAGCCAGGGCAAATCCCAGACCTAGCTCGAGGCAGTCCGAAGAAAAGCCTCGACCTGGGGGGGCAGCTGTTGTGTGGAAAAATTCACATTGACACGTCGGATGCCCCACATGGCCCTATGCTTGCCATGTCCGTTGGCCCTTAACGCCTGAGACTCATTTCACCTCCCGTATAGTATGAAAGTCGAACGCATGAGGGGGGCTCAGACCGTCGATCCTATACACAGTCGAGGCCTGCGAGATCAAGCTCATGCAAGTACCATGATAGGGTCGACCGAGGGAAAGGCCACACTTGGCAAATATTGGCATAGGCGTAGAGGGTAGAACGTAGACAACTGGATCCACATCCTAAGAAAGACCCCTGAGGTGACCAGTTGAATATCCCGAGGTTGCGTCTGGGTTTGGAGAATGTCAATTGCACATGGAATGATTACAAGCCCCTAAAACCGCCTAGAACGGATCAATGGATATTACAGAGGATCTACAGAGCTGTAATGGGGGGACAAATTAGATGAGTGAACAGTCCAAAAGGTGCTGACAGGCTACAGTCTAGACAAATGAGATAGTAGGCCAGTCGAGTGGATGGGCCCCCTTGAAAGGAACCGTCTAAAGGCCCAAATGGCCCACCGTTGGATAATGCCCATATGTAATCTATAAGCTATAAAAGGGGCAAAGCCCCCCCCCCCAAAAAAAAGGATGATGATTTTTCTTGTGTAAAATTATAAGGAACAAAAAGAGAATACAATCAAGTGGATGTAGCTCTTGGGTGAACCACTACAAAATTTCTGTGTGTTCTTTCTTCACAGAGCATCAACACAAACTCTAGCATATTCAGTTAAAATACAAGTTTTAAGCCGGTAACCCAACGGGCCACCGAGGGGTAATCCGGTGCGGACTTGTTAACGAAAACCGACCCTCAACAATACCTTTCATTAGAAACCTTTATTAACTATAAATACTAGTCATGTCTCAAAGTTACTTCGATCACTACAACAAAACTATTGATTCACATCAGTCAAAAACCGTGGTTAAAGAATGTTTAACGTCAATTTTCGTACCGGCATTGTATAGACCGTTCGTTTTCACAACAGCTTTTGACTGATGTTAGATATTAAGATCAACGTTCTTAAAAATGCACTAGAATCCTATAATACGTGGTCAATAACCGATGTTAACATCCCTTTTAGAAGATGTTAAAAACTACGAGAAATTTGTTTAAAAACTCAATTTTTTAGCTGCTGTTAAAAATATTTAACAAAATTGGCCGTATCAAGCTTCGTCAACTCGCGTTGTTATAAATACCAGATTGCAATGATCAGTAACAGCATGTTTTCAAGTATTTGATTAGTAGTTAATTCTAAAAACTACAATTCATATATGCAATTCAATAGTGCAGATATCAAAACATAATTATATAAATAAAATTAAGTTATACAACAAAAAAATGTATATGATCAAACACCATCAAACCTAATCTCTACTAGTTCAACTAAAATACATAAAAAACTCAACATCTCCATATCTAACTAACAAAATACATAAGGACATAAATAACCAAATCTAACAAAATACTAAAATATGTATGATTGAATAAATTCTTCCCACTCTCACTACAAGAATTTGAATTTTTTGCTACCAAAAATTTAGTAACCAAAAGCCCTGATTTTGGTAGCAAAATATTTTTGTTACCAAAAAATTTTGGTAGCAAAAAGTGCGTAGCAAAAAGTATTAGTTACCAAAATTTTAGTAGCAAATAGTTTTTGCTACCAAAAAACTTTTTAGTAAGAAAATGTATTTACAAGCAAAAAATATGATATTCGGGGACCAAAAATTTTGGTAGCAAAAGATTTTTGCTAGCAAAAAATGTGAGCTTTAATACTTTAAAATTTTGGTAGCAAAAAATACGCAATTTCATCACCAAATATTTAGTAACAAAAGATATTTAATAGCAAAAGCCATAAGATTTAGAGAGCAAATATTTAGTATCAAATTGTATTTAGTAGTGAAATGTATGGGATTTGGTGACCAAATATTCGGTAGCAAAGGGTATTTGGTAGTGAAAAATATGAGATTTAAAGACCAAATTTTTAGCAAAATATATTTGGTAACGAAAAAACAAGAATCAAGTACCAAATATTTAATAGCAAATAACTAATTTATTGCTATCATATTTTTTTGGTCACCAAAACTGAGACAGATTTATATACCTGTATTTTTTTAAAATATATATATAAATAAAATACCAAATATTAATTTAAAAATCTCTAAATATTTCAATACATATTAGAATCTAAACAAAATACTAAAATATACATACTTAAACAAACCCAAACACTTATGTAAATATTGTACTAATAAAATCTTAATATTACAAAAATTAAACGCTCTAACAAACTGAGGCCGGTGATGGCAGTAGAGGAGGATATTCTTTTCTTGGAACGGAAGGTCCAAAATGATCTAACGGCGTAGTTATCTATTGAAGTAGCTTTTGAATAAGCTTACGTTGTTGCTTCTTTGGATAGTGCGTCTAATATATATCTGCTCCATTCCAAGAGGTAATGAATCAGGAGAGGTAAACAAGCGTGTGCATAATTTTCAGATGCTCTGTAAACAAGCACGCATAATTTTCAGATGCTCTGTAAAAATAAGATTCTGTAAACAAGCGCCTAAAGTGACACAATTTTTCAGATGCTCCTTTTTTAACTCGCTAATTTCTAGAACATCCCACCAAGAATGCGCCTTAAAATTAGTCATTAACAGCACTTTAAGATGCCCAAACCCAGTCATTTGCCTAACGCCTTACAAAACTAAGGATGGAGAAAAAGAAAAAATCAAACCAAGACAAGACAAGACTTCGCAAAACGGACTGCTTTCTTCAGTGCAGGCAACAAGCAAAAGAAAATATGTATAAGAAAAAGAAACAGAGGTGTGCAAGTAATAAAAGTACCTCCAGCAGCAACCAGCTTCTCTACACGTGCAACTATATGTTTTCCGTAAGTGTATTTTTTAAGAGCATTCAGATGAACCTTTATACGATTAAGGATTAGTTCAAGTTGCTGGTCATCACAAGTTTCTAGCACTTTCTGTACAACATAGTTCGCAAACTGATCACCTAAAATCCATTCGCAAGAAAATATAAATGAATAAATAAATTAGAATTAAGAAACATAGAAAAAGATAAGAAACAACACACAACGTCAACCATGAAACTTTCTTTTTCTGGACAATTTATAACCATATGAAAACGTAGTCTCAGAAAAACCTTTGAAGTAACGTGTCAGTGGAACCAAGCATTTCATTTGAGGCAAGCATTTCATTCATCAGTCAATTTTCATCAGTGGAACCAAGCATTTCATTATCTGGCGTTCAACAGGAGTTCCAAAAGTTAAACACTTCTCTATCACATTTGAGGCAAACTTCTGCTGGCTCATTTGAACTATCTGTCCAGTCAATTTTGTTATTATAGCAGTGCGCTCATGTGGCTTTCCATGCTCCAGAACATGCTGCAAAATGACATTAGAACAATTATAAACTTAAATATAAAAAAAAGTTCAACTTAGAAGCAAGAATAAGGACAAAAAATGGCTATAGGAATTAGTTATGAAGAACTTCACGCTACAGGCAAATAGAAATCATGGACATGTATCCGATTCCTTCACAATTCTAATATCTACAACATTCATAAGAAATAGTATCGAACGCAAGGTATTCATTAAAATAGCTTTTAATCCTAAGGGTTGCTAGTCAATCATTCTTCACGTAGTCACATAGATCATCAGTAATCTTACTAATACAATGACAACTAAAATAAAAGCAATATAAATTCTACTTAAGTACCACACACAGACACAGGTTAGACTGTGCACCCCAAAAAAAAGGGGAAAAAAAAAACCAACAACAACACCACCAAGATGATCTATTCACCGGGAAATTATTGTGTATAAATTGATAGCTACCAAATAACAGCTTTATAGCTACCACACTAAATTTAATGTAACAAAAGGGAACAGAAGAAGATAAGCATTACCAGAGCAATGGATGCATATGAAAATCCAGAACAAACTGCATCCATGATGGAATGATCAGAATCATAACGAATCCAAGGGAAGAGAACAAACTGCATCCAAATCTCATTGTTGGTCCTTGATTCAGAATATCGTTTACTTGAAAACCATTCCCATATTTGTAGTACAAATTTAAACACCGCTGGGAAAAGAAGAAGGCCAAGGAGCATCCCCTTCAACGAAGAGAAAAATAGCCATTTTAACTATCCATATATAAACGAAACACGCACCTTATAACAAATTTCAATTGACCCCACCGATTCAGCATTCTACTCATCATCGTCATTTGGCACTCAAACCTAACAAATGAACAAGGAAAAACGCTTTTAAGGTGAATCTGGCCATAGAATCCAAATCTAAACCTCAAATTCCCAGACCTAACTCAACTTTCAACCACATTTGTCGAATACTCACTCTAAAAGTTCCAAATTCGCCCTATCAGTTCAGCATTCTGAATTAACAAGATCAAAGCAAAACAAAAACACCAAACGAGAGGGGGGAAAAAGAAGGCAGAACAAGAGGCTCACTCAGCAAGGTCGCCGAGCTGACGCAAAACTCCGACGCCTACATGCAGATTTCTTTTTGTGGTGCCTACACTTTGAACTCTTGGTCTTGGGTTAATTACTTCAAATAAGTCACGCACAAGCATGATATCCTTCGAAATTCTTTTCTTTCTTTTTTTTTCCCCTTTTCTTTTCCATTGTTTTGTGGGGTTCAACAGATCGAGAATGAGTTTTTATAATGCAATCAGCAATAAAAAAGTTGAAATCAGCAATAAAAATAAAAACATTTCCACGATGAGAGAGGGAAAGGGAGAGAGATAGAACTGACCGGAACGACGAGAATCGGCGGCGGCGACAGCGACAATCGACGGCGGTGAAAGCGGGAATCGGAGTCTGCGACGCCGAGAATCAGCGGCTAGAGAGAGAAGGAGCGAGAGAGAGGAAGAAGGCAGAGGAATTTCTGAAGAAGATGGCGCGCAAATGGTGAGGATGACGAAGGGCGGAAGAAGAAGATGACGAGGCGTTTCTAAAGAAGGGGAAGAAGGGCGATGGGTGTAAGGAAGAATGGTGCGTGGGTGTGTTTTGAAATTTTAGGGTGGGTTAGGTTAAAATGATTTTCCCACAAAAATTTTGTTCTTTTTTTGTAACCAAAAAAATGTTTTGGTTCTTTGGCAGCAAAAAAATTTTTTTTCTCACCAAAATATAAATTTAATAGCATAATTATATTTTCTGTTATTAAAATTTAGTATCAAAAAATTATATTTTTTATTACTAAATATTATTTTAGTAGTAAAAATCATATTTTTTACTATTAAAATTTAATTTGACAGCAAAAAGACATATTAAAAAATTTAAAAAACACTTTTTGATGATAAATATTATTTTAGACTCATTGTTCTAGTAATATTATAACAAAAAATATAGTTTTGAAATTAAAATATATTATTTCATGTTAAAAAGTAATCAAATAGTAAGATTATATATTACTCTATGTGAAACATATACTTAATTAACAATATCACATGTATATACATATGAACATGTATCTTGCTACACTTACACAAAATAATTAAATTATCAAATAATTGTTATACAAAATATACTAAGATGATTGTTAAAACTTAATATAATACATATTTATGGAAAACAAAAAAAAATACATGCACAAAATGTAAGTTTTAAGTTTTTATATGATTTGCTACTAAACGCAACTTTTGGTAGCAAAAAATGCCTTTTTGTCACCAAAATAAGAATTTGGTACCATAATCATGTTTTTTGCTACTAAAATTTAGTACTAGAAACTTAGGAGTACATTTAGAAATCATTCTAAAATAATTTTATTTTTTGTATGAAAATGAAAATAAAAACGTTTTTATTTTCATTTTAGAATTATTTCTGAAAATGTGTTTAGTAATTTTATTTTGAGATTAATTTTAATTTTAATTAAAATTAAAATTGTGTTTGGTGGTTTAAGTTTAAAAACATGTAATAATATTTAAAATTAAAATATATTAAATAAATAATAAAACTCTGAAATCCATAGTTCAAACAAACCCAAAAACCATTTATCAATATATTCAACGAATGTAAACAAAATTCAAGAGGAAGCCAAACAAAACTCCAAATAAACCCGTAGATTACTGATTCTTCCCCCAAAATAAACTGAAACACATAAAACTTCAAAGAGAGTTTCTTCACAACAAGAAGAAAAATGAATCAACTTTCAGCCTTCGAGTGAATGATGGTACTTGAGTTTGCGGATTCACGATATCTTTGATTAGTTCCGGAGGTCATCGGCGTGAGAGGACGATTCACGAAATTGTCGCTTGAGTTCACGGATTCTCCATTTTTCTATTTGGTTGCAGATCTGCAACTTTTCTTTTATATTTCAAAAAATAAAAAATAAAAAAAACGTAAATTTGCAGTTAACGGGTGGGTGAGTGCGACGGCGGCGTCAGCGCGCGGGGTGAGCGAGGGTGGTGAAGCATTTGTTTTCTCTGGCTAAAGATCTTTTTTTTTGTGTATGAAAGATCCGGTGAAGATTTGGTTTTCTTTCCCTTTTTTGGCCGAAGATCTGGTGAAGAGCAAGAAAATAGAGAGATTGTCATGAGCAAGATACTTGATCTGTTCTTGCTTTTGAATTTATGAACTTCGTTTTACAATTTTTTTTCCCCTTTGAAAACCTCTGATTTAGGACACAACAGGGGGCAGTGGGTAGCTGAGGATGGTCAGGCATGGTGGAAACTAGCGTGAGAGATGGGAGAAAATGAAAAAGAAAATGAAAAACGGATTTAATCTATTTTCAGATTTTCAGAAAACAGCAAAAACGTTTTTGTTTTTGTTTTGTAAAATTTTTTACACTAAACGCGTTTTTGATATGCGTTTTCATTTTTTAATCTCAAAAAATGTGAAAAATAGAAATAAAAACATAAACAAACAGTGCCTATGTTTTTTGTTACCAAACATTATTTTGGTATCTGAAAGTATATTTTTTACTACCAAATATGAATTTGGTACCAGAAAGACGTACATTAAACATTAAAAAAATAATGTTTTAATGTCAAAAATTATTTAAAAATTATTGTTCTAATAACATTATAACAAAAAAATGTAGTTTTGAAATTGAAATACATTATTCAAAGTTAAAAATCAATCAAATAGCGATATTATATACTGTTATATGTGGAACATATACTTAGATCACATATATGTACACATAAACATGTCTCTTCTTACATTTATACAAAATAACTAAATTATCAAATAATTATTATACAAAATATATTAGGATGATTGTTAAAACTTAATATAGGACATATTCATAGAAAATTGAAAAAAAAAAAAAAAGCAATACAAGCACAAAATATAAATATTAAATGTTTTTATATGATTTGCTACTAAACACAATTTTTAGTAGAAAAAAACGCATTTTTGTCACCAAAATAAGAATTTGGTAGTAAATTCTTGTTTTCTGCTACCAACATTTGGTAGCAAAAAATTATATTTTTTTATAGCAAAAACTTGATTTTTCGTTACTAAATTTTGGTGGCAGATAGTTATATTTTGCTTCCAACACTTGGTAGCAAATGTTATATGTTTTGCTACCAAAAATAATTCAATAGCAAATACCTCAGGCAGGAAAAAATTTTGCTTCCCGCCAACTTTTTATTACCAAAACATGTTTGGTAGAAAAAAGTAATATTTTACTACCAAATTTTTTGTGGTAGAATCTTATGCTTTCGTTACCAAATATTATTTTGATAGCAAAAAGTTATTGGCAGGAACCAAATTTCATTTCCCGTTTGCATTCGTAAGAATAAATATAGATGTGTAATGAAATTAAAAAAAATGTATATGCATTGTACATACCTTAGGAGAAATTATGGTAATTTTTTCGACTATTATTTCTTTCATGTATCTCCTTACATAAAACCACATTCTATAGTAGTAGGGTGTCTGGGGCACTGTACGTTGAGACATAATAATGATTACTACAACAATAATAGAAATTATAAATAAAAAATAACAACATGAACAACAATATATATATATATATATGTATAATTGAGTTAATTTGTCAACTTACATTTATTTTAATCCATTGTCGCAGCTTCTTTTTTTAAGGCCAAGCATTTTAAGCCCACTATAAGAAATAAGTAAACAACTTAGTAAAACCAAAATTTACAAACATACAAATTAGTAAACAAATTATTAGAGATCATCAACTTACAAATTAATAACGTATTTCATTTCTTTACTTGGCTCGTTCCCAAGAGCATCAAAGAAGAGCACAAGTTTCTCATGAAGATCAATATTTAACATCCAGTGAGACCTAAAAAATTATGAAAAGTCAAATAAGCATTAAGTTAGAAATTAATATATGTGGCACAACAATATTTGTTTGAACAAATATGACTTATAAAGAGTTATATGGAACAAATAAATATTGCCTTCGGGGGTAATCTTCCAACACATCTTTCAAAAAACGCGAATGAGCATTCTTGCTTAGCCCACCTTAGACCACCGTACAACAAGGATCTACAAACTTGAACTTTTTATGCAACTTAAGCGTACAATATATTTATAAAAAATACTTTACGTGACCTTAAATATTATATATAAGTGTTATATATTGAAAAATATTATTTAAAGATAATAATCAAAATAAATCTGTTAAATTTTACTTCATAATCTTTTATTATAATATTGTTAATACATGTCATTCCCATTAAGAATGGAACGAGCTTATCCGCATCATTTATATAGAGAGATATTGAATGAGTATATTTCATATAATGAGTTTATGTAAGAATGGGACAAGACACTATATGAATTTCTGATAAATTCCGTTAAATATAAAAATTATAATTGAGTCTATCGTTTGTCATATGTAAAATGACTTTAATCTTTAGTTACTAACAGACTCTTATTTATGGATTTGTGTCTTTGATTTACTAGTATGGATGTCAAGATCGCTAAACCCTATTCTTTGTATCTTGAGGATATGATAAAGTAGGTAGCCGAAAATGTTAATATATAAGATGAAATCCATTCTTTCTTTAAAAAAAACAAATAAATAATTTTTTTAAATGTTAATTCGGTACTTAAATTAGTAGAAACTCAAATTTATTACTTTTTTTTTATGAATCACTTCATTTAGGGGTGTAAGAGAAACCAGCAAACCTGAAGAACCTGGCCGAGCCACGCCGAAATACCCCGATAATGGCGGATTTGTGAAGATTTTAATTTTTTTGGGCCCCAAATATTCCATAGCCGACATTGTCGGCTCGGTCTGCGGCTTGAAATTTTTCTTCCCCGAGAACCGAGAACTCGACCGGCTTGAAATTTTTAATATTTACTTTTATTTCATTGTAAGTTTGGTTTTCTAAGACACTAAGGGCCCGTTCACTTCGCTGATTCGAGTTTGTAATTCGAGTTGAGATGTGATTTTGTGTGAGAGCTTTTTACTGTAGCAAAAAAGTTAGATGTGATTGTTTCTGAGAGCTTTTTACTGTAACAAAACTCGAATCGGCGAAATGAACGGGGCCTAATAAAGTAGGCCACCTGTCAATTTATTTCTACCAAGCTATCTTTCCCTCCCTCACCTCACGTGTCAGCCCAATCAAATTCCCATTTTTTTAAATAAAAACATCACTTTTTATCTTTAAATAATATACCTTTTTGCAAAGTTAAAACAGCTGCCTCTCTTAACTCTCATTCTCTCTCTATCGAATTCTTCTCTCCATCTCTCTCAAAAACCATGATACTCTTTCCACTGTCTTCTATCATCTATCGTCGGCATTACTGACCCAAAAAACTCTTTAGTCGCCATTTTCATAGAGCCGAACCGAGCCGAGTTGAACTCGAATGAGCCGACTTAGTTTGGGTTTTGTGGCTGAACAGAGTGGCTTGGCTTCATATTTTCATCCCCCAACATTTCGGCTCGACCTATATTATGGGGCTACTCCGGTCAAACCCGGCCGATTTATAGCCCTAACTCCATTAGAGAATTAATGGTACTAAAAGATAAAAATATAATTTTAGAGGTTAATAGATTTCACATAACTCTAATTATGAATTATTTATGGAAGATCAATCTATATATATGTAGTGACTATATGAAATGGACACTATAAGTTCTTGAATGTAAATTATGTATGTAATTTCGAGAGTGTAATTCTAAATTTTTAGTTGAGTAACTTTTAAAATTAACAGAATTAATTAATTAATTAAAGAGTTTAATTAATTATCAATTTTATTAAAACTCAGAATTATAAGTTCATAAATCCCGCGTCATCCTTGTAATATTTGCAAGACAATAAGAATTATTAGGAATTAACATCACTTGAAATATATGATGTGATAATTTAAATTAGTCATTTTTAGAGGGCGATTTTGTCTTGTTAAGAGTCTCTCCATGCAAAGGAGTTACTCGTTTTGGTGTGAAGGGAAAACTTGCGCCGAGGTACATTGGACCATTTCAGATCACACAACGAGTCGGTGTCGTTGCTTACCACCTCGATTTTCCTCCAGAATTGTCTCACGTGCACAATGTGTTCCATGTTTCTAAACTTCGGAAGTGTCAACCCGATCCAGAAGCCATTGTGCAATAGTATGACGTGCCGATCCAGTATGACACAACTTATGAGGAAGCACCCGTACAGATTCTTGACCGGAAGATGAACGTCAACGTGAGATACCGTTGGTGAAGGCATTGTGGCAACACCATGGCGTTGAGGAAGCAACGTGGGAATTGAAAACGACAATGCAGGAACGATATCCATATATGTTCATATCGTGAGGTAAATTTCAATTTCAGGGACGAAATTTCTTAAGGGGGTAGAATGTAACGCCTTCCGGAATTAAACTTGTTTAGTTATGGTAATTGTGGTTTATTAGTGTGCCTAAATTGATTTTCTTAATTAATCATGAACTTTTAAATTTATTTTAGTATTTACAATTTCACCCCTATTTATTTTATTTATTTTTCCTTATTTATTTTTTTTCTTCTTCTTTTCTTCTCCTTTCCCTTCCTCACGTTACTCTCCCTCTCTCTCTCTGTCTCGACACTTTCTCTCTCTCTCTCTTTCCC
>NW_010366040.1:212690-226519 GCF_000414095.1 Morus notabilis
CTTTTTCCTTTCCCTTCCTCACGTTACTCTCTCTCTCTCTCTGTCTCGACACTCTCTCTCTCCTTCCCTCTCTCAATCTCCTGAGCTCTCTCCCTCACTCTTTCTCTCCCTCTATCTCGAGCTCTCTCTCTCTCCCTCTCTCGTTCATCTCTCCCTCTCTCTCTCTCTCAAAGTTTCATTTCTCAAGGGCCAGATTTAAACCAAAAACGGAGGTTTCCAAGTGGTTTTCAACATCAAAGCTTGGATCGAGGTAAAACTCTTTGAAACTTACTTTAGATTTTCAGATTTAGCTTTGTGGAACTCGTTTTAGTCGAGTTTGGTGATTTTTGGTTTAAATTTTATTTTCGAATGGAATCCGAATGGGATTTGGTGAAACCTTGATGAAAATTGGGGCTTTTTGATTCTTTGGACCCCATTTGTTGATTTGAAACTGGATCTATCCATTTCCCTTGAGAATGTGTCGAAATCGGACCCAAAAGTGCAGGTTTTGGCTTTGTTCCTCGTGAATTGGCCATTGTTGGCCTGGAATTTTTCCCCACTAGTCGACCGGTCCGGTCGACCGGTCACCCTTCCATAAGTCGACCGATCCGGTCGACCGGTCACCTCTCCACTGGCTGACCAGTGGAGTAGTGGAGTTACACTCCTCTGTCACCGGTCAACCGGTTTCCACTGAAACCGACCCTAAACAGGCCAAAAACCCTATTTTGACTTCAAAATTCGATGTGGGATTGACCTAACCTCATTTGAGAACTCAAAATGAGTGGATTAGCCACATGAATCCTTGTTTCTCATTCGATTCTTCGGAATGAATCTCTATTTACAAAGAATCATGATTTAAATTGAGAATTGTTTATGAACATTGATTTTGAACTATGGCACACTAATATGATACAATTGCATCTAATTAAACGAAAATGTTTGGTGAGAAAGATCAAAGTCTAAATTGTTGATTTTGATGGGAAAGTTAGTGGCACGATTGGAATTGGAGCCTCAAAGGCAAGCGGAGCTAAGGCTACGTGAAGACAGCCACAGGTTTGATATCCAATAGGTAGGATATTCTTGTCCATATCCTTGTTAGCCTCACTTTAAATTATTTTGGCCAATGAAAATGTTTTAGAACAAAACATGATTAAAGAAAATGATTTTAAAGAAATAGCATGAGAATGCTATTAAGTTTTCCAATGATTTTGGAAATGAGATTTTAAAGAGTATCATTCCTTAAAATGAAATATTTAAGGAATGATACAACGCATGGTGGCCATAGAGATCGGGATGTGGGAATCGCATCCTTGGGGGCAGGACCCGAAATCTGTACGGATCCACTTCTTGTTTAGTGGAATTATGGCTCTGCACTTTTCATAGACATACATTTTTACCGTATATTGTTTAGTGGTATGATGAGCTGCACACTTTCATTATACAGATATTTTCTACTGTGAGTATTTCCTTTTCTAAAAAGGGATGACCAGTTCCGGGTGTATATCTTCGGACCGTGAGTACCTTTATTTTAAATGCTTTATAAAATTATATCGTACTAGGCCTTTTGCTCACCTTCTCCTGTTTTCAAATGTATTAACCCCCTACAGGCGACGCCAGAAGTAGTGCGGAGTAGGTAGCTACTACCGGCGACGGGGACTTGTTTCAGGAAAATGAAGAGTTGTATTTCCTCTTATCCCTTATCTCAAGGCATGTATAAAAGATTATGGATTGTAAACTTAAATATTTCTAGACTGTGGTTGATGTCACATTTACTCATGTTTATATTCATGTATGCTAAACACCTGTGGGAATTCCTGACTTGATACCAGGGACGTGGTTTTAAATTGGTTTTGTTGGAAATTCCACTACCGTTCTTGAAATTGAATTCCTCCTAAATGCAAGGGGCTCGTTTGGAAATACCTGGATGTTTTGGATTTGAAAGGAATTAAAAATGTTTACTAATCACTCTCTCTCAAACAGGTTTAAGTTTCTAAATGAGTCTCCACGTCACTAATCCCGGTTTGAGGGCGTGACAAATATGCCTACTCATATATTTAATTACATGTCATGCATACATGCGCATATTATTTATTTATTTTATTTTGTTAAAAGAGTTTTGGAAACATAAAATAAGGATTATGCGCTAAATTGATTTAATATAATTAAATTTAATCTAGTTGCAATTTTGATTTACAAAATAATGTAATTATGGGAAATTAAATTTAAGAATTAAATTTTGCAATTTCACGTATTCAATGAAATAAATTGTTTATTTTATTGTGTTTTTTGAGAAATAATAGATGATTTTCAAATAAAATATATATTTATAAAAGATTGAGTGAGAGAAGGTTGTATGACAAGCTTAAATGGTACTTAATTCATGAGTAAAACTCACTCATCATTATTATATATTATAAAAAACACATGATATCAAAAGCAGATTTCCATATAACACAAGATATCAAAATGATATTTTACTTTTATTTAACTAGACTATGAAGTATTTGAACCAACATTTTCTTTAAGTTTGACAAAAGGGTCATATTATATTGAACGTGATTACCTCGCGCAACATCCATTCATCATCTTTCAATTACATAGATAGTTTTTAACAATAATATTATTGCGGTCTGATTTCGTCACTCAATCTTCACTTTACATGTGTCAACTCGAGTCAACTAAATTAGAGGTTCAACAGCCAAGAAGACCATCTAAGCACATTGAGTAGCCAAAGACAATTAGAAGATGACTCAGATTGAAGATCAGCCTGTATCGACAGCAACATTCGGAGTTGACTACGACTGCTCAATAGAGCAGAGGAGTCGAGTACTCAAAAGAATCATCTAAGAATCTCCTGAAGAATCTTCCATTTCAGAATTTTGGGAAAGCTCCAGATCACACCTAGGTTAGCCTAAATCACAGAAGATACGAAGGGAATAAAGAAACAAGATCAAAACCACAATCGGGAAAGTCAACTCTACAAAAAAAGGGAAACTACCCAAAAAAGCAACTACAGCCTGCAACAATAAAAAGAGGCCTTCCCTCAGTGTCTGGGACATTTGAAGACTCACCAACTCGTGCATTACTTCTGCAATACGCCCTAAAGTGGCCCCCTCTCTCTCTCTTTCCTCCATTATTGTCTCTCTTAAGTTTTATTAAGTTTGTTTGTACTATTCTCTTCATACATAGTGCAAACAACAAACACTAAAGTGAACATACCCTAAGTTATCAATGAAACCACTATAAATTTCGGTGTCCCCTCTTTATTTTATCGCTTGTATGCTAGATCATCTCAGGCAATTGGATCAAACATCTATCATTCCGCGAATTGGTCATAAACCCTTAATACAAATTCGATTGTTGGAAATTGACCTCCACAATTATTATGTGTTTTAAGATTTTGTGTTGTTTTTTATTTAGATACAACGAATTAGAAAAGGTTCTGTCATAACGTAAATGGATATTGGACTAAGCTTTCACATACCGAACTCCATTGTCGGTTCTTGGGCAAAACTAGCACTTGCTTTATCACCAACAGCCACAGAAATTTATTCTATTTAACTAAGACTTTGAAGTATTGAACAAACTGTTTTTTAAGTTGGATAAAAACACCAAAAACATTATGTTATATTAAATGTGTTGCCTTTTATTTAAACACAATAAAATAGAAATCTCCTTTCATAAATCCATGTAATTAATCCAACTAGGCATCACCTCCACAAACGTGTGTTGTCATGGCGTATATTATAGATTGACCAAGGTTGTTGACTCCAAAATAATAATAATAGTAGTAGTACTAATAATAATAATAATAATAATAATAATAATAGTTGAGTACACATCCGAAGCACTTTTATTTTCATTTCATGGTGGAGACAGGTTTGTTGACTATATGAACAATTTGTTGGTCCAACTACAACCCACGTCCGTGAGCAAAATATTTATACCCTTAAAAAATGCTGTTTTCTTCTTTTTTTTATTTTTATTTTTTATTTTTATTTTTTAAACAACGTTGTCCAGAGAATTTCACTGAGCAAGATATAAGTTATAACTTATGAGGAAATGCTGTGTTTTTCTTTTGCCCTTTTTTTACTCGAATATGCAATAGCCATAATCCTAAAATATTTGGAGCCGAAACAAAGTGCAACCTTGTAATAATGAGTGAAAAGGAAGGCCGGCATTTTTGTAACTAACGGGTGCATAAAATTTTGATTTTAGTCTTTAAAAAAGAAGGATGACCGTCAAGTGAATATGGTTAAAACATTACTTGTTCTTTAAGAGCGACATTTGTCAAAAGATAAAATAGCATTTGGAAAAAAGTCTAACATAAGGTGTGTATTTAACATTCATCTCCTTTCAAAATGTGAAAACAATGTTATTATCAGAGAAATTAAGAGTGGTTACGCTGAATTAATATTGATGTTAGTAGATATAGACGTGAGAATTACGGTCAAATCAAAAATTGGATATAGTTATAAGGATAAATTTTATTTTTACCCCCTGAACTTTGGCCTTTTTGTCGCTTTGACTCCTGAATTTTAAAAATTAGTATTTTGAAAATTAAAAAATTAGCATGCGCACACTTCCCCCCATCAATCCCCCCCGAATTTTAAAACGTTATCAATTTTGCCCATTATGTTATTTTTATAAATGCCCCCAAACTATGTTACGCTATTTAAAAATACCTCTTAATCTATTAAAACTGATCAAAATGCCCCCTAATCTATAAAAAAACGTAATAAAAAAGTAGTTTTATTGATGTGACATACCACTAAGAATTAATATTAATTTCTAATTAAATAATAAATAATAGACACTAATTTAAAAATAAAAATTAAATAAATCAATTATTTTTTTCAAAAATCAAAACAAGAAAAAGGGAAAATATTTTCACAACTCAAGTTTTACTGTACAATATTTTCTCTTATAAAAATTTAAATTCAACTTTTTTACTACAGTGTTTTTCTCTCAAAAACAGTACTCAAGTTTAGAACTTGAGTTGTGAAACAAACATAGCCAAAGTAGATTTTTCAAAAAAACTTTCTTCTTTTCGTTTTTGGTTTTTTTAATGAAAAAAATAAATGATTTGTTTAATTTTTAATTTTTTAAAAGTAAAGTGTTTTTATAAATTTTTAATTACTTTTTAATACTAAATAAAGGGTCTTTAATTTGTCAAAGTAAAGTGTTTTTTTTTTTTTTTTTGAAAATCTACTTCGGCTCTGTTTGTTTCAAAACTCAAGTTCTAAACTCGAGTAGTGTTTTTGAGATAAAAACAATATAATAGAAAAGTTGTATTCGAATTTTTATGAGAGAAAACACTATACAATAGAACTTGAGTTGTGAAAACATTTTCTTTTTTTTCTTGCTTTGATTTTTGAAAAAATGTAAGTTGATTTATTTAATTTTTAAATTTTTTAAATTCGTGTTTTATATTTTTCTTTTATTATTTAATTCGAAATTAATATGTTTAATTAATTTTTAGTGGCATGTCATGTCAATAAAACTATTATTTTATTATGTTTTCTATAGATTAGGAGGCCTTTTTATCAGTTTTAATAGATTAGAGAGAATTTTTAAATAGGGTACATAATTCGGGTGCATTTATGAAAATAATCTATTAAATTATCTGTCTAATAATTGCCACGTCATCAAATCCGTTAAAAAAACTAACAAAAGGGGCAAACTTGATAACATTTCAAAGTTTGGTGGGTGCGCATACCATTTTTCAAAATTCGATAGGTAAAGTAACAAAGAGACCAAAGTTTGAGAGGCAAAAATAAAATTTATCCTAGTTATAAAATGGACTCATAAATATAATAATTAGAGTCCTTGATCACTTCGGATCTGCGTCCGAGAGCTACGCCAGTCGCCTGGTAGTCTCTCGCTTTGCACGACACTATGTCGATCTGCAACACCATATGATGCCGAAAACGGAGATCTGTTGGAGCTATCCTTTTTTCTTTCTTTTTGATTTGATTGTTTGTGATGTTTTTAAATGTTTTTTCTATCTTTATTCTTTCTTATGGCAGGGATGGCCGTGGTGCCGCCGATATTGGCGGTTATCAACTGGTTACACTGGATACTTGATGATATCATGACAAATACTGGTATCAAAGTAAGTTACCGATCGGGGTTTAGATGTCGCGCACAAATAGGCGATGGTAGTAGTGCTATAGACGTCCCCTAATGTGTCAAGCGACATCTAAACACTATAAGAGGAGCCTTAGACGTCGCCTAAATGACGAGTAATGTTTAAAACCTTACCTGGAGGTCACTCCAAACATGGGTGACATCTATTTATATATTTCCTATATTAAAAAAAAATACTTGCATATTATATATTTCCGCTTGTCTCACCACTTCCCCCATTCACGCTAGGAGTACTGGAATAGTTAGCTTTTTTTTATTTATTTAAAGGAATCAAGTTATAGCAGTCCATTATCCAAAAATAAGAAATATTTCATATTTCAAAAATCAAATTAAGATATCATATATTTCAAAAAATATATATATGATTTTATAAAAAAATTAGATCAAATTAGGGAAGCAGCCTTCAATTTTTGATTAAAAAAAACAGAGATAAGAAGAGCAAAAATAGCTGCTAAAATTAAAAAAATATAAAAACAAAATAACACTGCGTATAACTTTTCATAAAACTAAAAAGACCAGGTCTCTCTTTCCAAACGATCGAGTTCTGCTCTGCAGCGACTAGCCGCTCACCAGCAGATACCCGCCACCCACCAATCAGAGGTAAGCCCACCACGCTCACCAACAGTCTTTGTTTTTGTTGGTGTGAACAATTGATTTGCATTTACTTTAGTTGAATTTTAAGAGAAGAATTGGTGGTTTGGATGAATTTTCTTTTAAAAACGCAATGCAAAGTGTTTAGTCATTCATAATAGCACCAAAAGAAAAAAAAAGTTAATTGTGTTTCACTGAATCTCAGTGGCTTTATCAAACCCAAAAAGAAAAAATTGTGTATAAAAATAAGACCAAATTGGAAGAGAGAAAATTAAAATAGTGGAAATAATCCATATTGGGAATTCAATATACTTTTTTATTCCTGATGTTTTCAGTTTGATCAAAATAGAAAGACCAACCAGTCCACGTGAATGCCACCCACATTCTTCTCCAATTGTCTGCAAATGCAGCTCCATCTCAATACAATAACGTTCGTAAACATTGTTCTTATTGTGCTATAAGTTTCCCTTTGTATCTTAGATATAGTTTTCAGTGCATAACACTTTTGCTAGTTTGGCTCTCTCTTCATTAGCTTGGGCCAGATGATATTCTGCTTGAACTACTCTACTGACACAATCTGCCACTGTTGTGGATGGTCTTTCCCCACTGTCTAATTTCAGGGCGAAACATTATTAACATTAATCGTACCCTTTCTATTTCCGTTGGCACTAGCTAAGGGCATAGCCTTACCAATCGATCAAACTTACGACAAGCCTCCGTAACAGTCATATCACCTTGCTTCAAATTATTGAATTCATTTTGTTGAGCTTGGAGACCCACATAATCATAGTACTTAGCATTAAATTCCTCTAAGAATTCATTCCAAGTCATTATTGCCACATTTTTTCTCATTACCACTATCTCCCACCAGTAGCGAACATCTTTCTTTAGCACATATGAAGCACAAAGAACTTTTTCCTGCTCTGTTAGATTCATAAAATCCAGAATCGTTTGGAGTGAAGTTAACCGTTCCTCAGCTTCTAGTGGGTCGGTGGAACCTTCGAATTCTGGTGGCTTCATCCTACGAAACCATACGTATAATGGTTCCTGATTAGCAACCTGCATAGCTTGTGGCAACATTTCTGGCATCGCCGTAGGCTCTGGTTGTGGTGTAGGTGCCACTAGTGGTGCTGGTTCAGGTTGAACATGTGGCGCTATTCTTTTCTCCTGTTCTTAATTTCTTTGCTCTAATTGTGCCCATAAATTCCTATTTTCATGCTCTTAAGCCTCCAGTCTGCCTCGTAAGTTAGCTATGGTGGCACCTAAGTCCACTTCTACTTCTTAAACCAACCGTTCTCTACGTGGACGAACCATGTTTCTCTGTGTCTACATAAGAGGAATAATGGTAAACATGGTTAAATTTTTGGATATGTGAGCTATAACTCAAAGAAATTAGAGTTATCTTATGCATTTTTAGCTTAAAGTTTGCTTAGCCAAGAGTGTATTTCATTGTTTTCTCTGTGTTTTAACTTAGATTTTATAGTTTTGCATTTGATCTTGTTAATTTCCATACTAGAGCTGTTCTCGGGTTGAAAATGAGTGATTTGAGTAAAAAGGAGGTTGAAATATGCCTAAGTTGTGATTTTACAAATTACAGGGAGAATGCTATGATATTCTTGCAGCATTTAGGCAGCATTCTTGGTGCAGCTAGCAAATGGTGACATCGGCGCACTACCTGGAGGAAAAGGACCAAAGGAATCCATGTGAGCTGGTTGAGCAGGTGTCATTGCGGTCTACTGCACACATCATCAAGTGACACCTCAGCCCTTGTTGTTGCCCTAAAGAGGAATTGCTTTTGAAAACAAGGGCAGCTGCCAGGTACAAAAAGATAGAAAGAGAAAATACAAAAATATATACCGGGCTGAACAAAAAAGAGAGCCAGAGACAGAGAGCGTTCCCTCTGGAATATACACAGACCCGAGAGCAAAGGAGAAAAAAAAACACAACACAGAACCGAGAGGACCAGAAGAAAGAAAATCAAGAGAGAGAGCTACAAAGGGTGAATCCGTGGAGAAGGACAAGGAGGAATCCAGAAGATCCAAGACCCAGATGAGCCTTATTTGTACAAGCAATGTGTTGACCAGCTTATAAGAAGGTGTGTACCGGTGGAAGAAGTGGAAGGCAGTCTGCAAGGGTGCCATTCTTCCCCTTACGGTGGCCATTATGGAGGCATGAGGACAGCCTCAAAGATTCTGCAATCTGGGTTCTATTGGCCATCAATTTTTAAGGATGCTCATGCATTTGCATTGAGGTGTGACAGGTGCCAGAGAACTGGGAACATATCAAGAAGGCATGAGATGCCCCTAAACAACATCTTAGAAGTGGAACTGTTTGATGTTTGGGGTATGGCTTTTATGGGTTCCTTCCTGGTGTCATTTGGAAACTAATACATTCTTGTGGCTATTGACTATGTGTCAAAGTGGGTGGAGGCAGTTGCTTCACCCACAAATGATGCGAAGGTGGTGCTGAGATTCTTACAGAAGCACATTTTCACTCGTTTTGGAACCCCCCGAGCCATCATTAGTGATGAAGGAACCCACTTCTGCAACAAATACTTGGGGCAACTGCTTGCTAAATATGGTTTCAAACACAAGGTCGCCATAGCCTATCACCCATAAACTAGTGGGTAGGCCGAATTATCAAATAGGGAAATCAAGCGGATACTTGAAAAACAGTGAACCCGACTCGCAAGGAT
The DNA here is from genome assembly GCF_000414095.1 of Morus notabilis. Taxonomy (NCBI): domain Eukaryota; kingdom Viridiplantae; phylum Streptophyta; class Magnoliopsida; order Rosales; family Moraceae; genus Morus; species Morus notabilis. Next base: position 222,106 of record NW_010366040.1, read on the forward strand.
TGGTCGGTACACTTGGACGATGCACTGTGGGCCTTCCGAACAGCATTGAAAACACCATTGGGAATGTCCTCAAATAGAATGGTTTATGGAAAGGCTTGTCACTTGCCTGTGGAGTTAGAACATAGAGCGTTTTGGGCTCTCAAGAAACTAAACCTCGATTGGTAGGCAGCCGGGCAGAACAGGTTGTTACAATTGAATGAGTTAGATGAATTCAGGTTACAAGCTTATGAGAGTGCATGGTTATACAAGGAGAAGACTAAGAAATGACATGACAGCAAAATCTTACCTAAAAAATTTAAAGTTGGTCTGTAAGTGCTTTTGTTCAACTCCAGGTTGAAGTTTTTGCCCGGGAAAATGAAATCTTGCTGGTCTGGGCCATTTAAAGTCACTGAGGTAATTCCCTATGGAGCGGTAGAGTTGATTGAAGAGAGCTCTGCGAGGAGATTTAAGGTAAATGGACAGCGGTTGAAGCACTATTGGGGAGGTCCCGTGGATCGTTGCAAAACGTCCATCACTCTGCAAGAGGCTTACATCAGGGAAGTAGTCAGGCTGATGACTAAAAAACAAGCGCTTATGGGAGGCAACCCATAAATTGTTTTCTTTGTTTTCGTTCTTATTTTGCTATTCTGCATTTATATTTTTAATTGGGTGTGTGATTTAATAGTTGGCAGAATTAATTGGAGTTCAATCCGTTGCAAAAAAAAAAAAAGCAGAGAGAAGTCATAGGAAGTCGCCCAGAATGCTATGACAATGCTGCAATATTTTAGGCAGCATTCTGGGAAGATATATATACATAAAAAAATAAAAAAACACAGAACGACAACTCACTTAAAAGCTCCTGAAGCCCTAATTTTGCCCCTCATTTGTGCCCTTCGTTTCATTTTCTTCAAACACCACAATCCCATTCTCCAAACCTCCACTTACAGTCGGCCATTAATCCTCCATTACAGCTTCACTCTTGCCATTTCCTCCGTCATTCTCACCCAGATTTCCAACAAGCACTCATTCACCCACGGCATTCTCACAAAAATAACCACCTCCATTGTGCGGTACATCACAAGTTTGGGGGAAGGGGGAGTCGCCACCACACAACAGACTTCCTCCAGAGGTAAGGGCAGTTTCTTCTTTATCTTTGTACCCTTGATCGAGGAACGAAGTATACTTGACTGATTTGAGACCTAGGTATGCACTATTTTTGTTGTGAGTGTTTTTTTCAAAAAAAAAAAAACAAGGAGAAAAGAGTAATGAACCTGTTGTCAGAGGTGAGGTGAGTTTAGAGGAAGAAACCTTGCTTTCTTGGGTTTCAGGGAGTGGTTGAGTTTAGGGAGTCGTTCTTATCGGGCAGTAAGAAGCAGAGGGTGAATACTGGTAACCTATCTTGTCAACACACCACAATGCCAGTCAAGAGCAAGGCAAGAAAGGGGAGGGTTGTAGCTGTGAGGGCAGAATCAGATAGCTCTGAAACACTTCTGGAGCTGGAGGATCCGATTTTAGAACAGTTTGTGTCAGCTCAGGCTTTAGAAAGATTCACCACGTGTACAAGCTCCCGGGCGTTGCATATGGAGAAGGGGTTTGTCTATGCACGCGGCAACGCTTTGGGTTATCCGGATTTTGTTCATTCCGTCATCGAGAGACAAGCATGACAAACTTTCTACCATCAGCAGCCTGCTGCAGTGACTGAGCTGGTGCAAGAGATCTATGCAAACTATAATGCTGCTGGACCAAAATCAGTCTTTGTGCGAAACCACTGGGTTTCGCTCACATAAGCAGAAATTAATAGAATGTACAAACTGCCATATACAGAAGATAATTCCAGGAAATTACAGTAGGTTTGGAAGAAGACCAACTCGATGAAATCCTTCGCACATTGTGTGTGGAAGGTGCTGAATGGACCAAGGCCACACGTGGGTCCATGACAACCCCTAGAAGGCTGCTCAAACCAGGACCAAAAGTTTGGTTCCACTTCTTAAAATCCCAGCTGATGCCTTCCTCCCATGCTCATTTGGTGCACAAAGAGAGGGCCATCCTTCTCTACAATATTATGGAGGGGCAGGGACATCAATGTGGGCAAAATCATCCAGCAACAGATTGGTGTCTGTGCAAGGTGGAACAATGGTGGGCTATGGTTCCCATCTCTTATCACTCAGTTATGCATAGCATATGGTGTTGTGATTGAGAACTCTGAGCCCACAGAGCAGCCCCTAATGCCTCTCACGCGTGCTGCCATCAACAGGCTCTGGTAGGATGACCTACAACCAGAGGTGGAAGCAAGTCGAGCACCTGAACCTGCCGGGCCTAGAAATCCAGCTTTTGAACAGCCTCACGATGATTTGGCAGTAGGTTTCTGCCGCTTAGAACAACGATTGAGTCACATGGAGGTCCTGCAGTATGAGTCTTTACAGCAGATGCACGAATTCTGGAAATATCAGAAGTAGAGAGACTTGGCCCTCCAAAAACATTTCAGGGCCAACTCCAACAGATTGCACTCCTTTCCAGCTTTTTGAATGCACAAGATCACTTCCCACTTCCATTCATTGACCAAATCCTAGAACGTGTGGTTGGTCATCCTTACTATTGCTTTCTTGATGGCTACTCAGGCTATTATCAGATTGAGATCGCATTAGAGGATTAGGATAAAACTACATTTACCTGTCCTTTTGGTACTTATGCTTTTAGGCGTATGCCATTTGGGCTGTGTAATGCACCAGCCACCTTCCAAAGGTGCATGATGAGCATTTTTAGTGACATGGTCGAGAAGTGTATGGAAGTGTTCATGGATGATTTGACCGTCTTCGGTGACTCCTTCGACTCGTGCCTTCTCAACTTAGAAGCTGTATTTAAGAGATGTGAAGAGAAGAGTCTCGTGCTTAACTGGGAGAAGTGTCATTTCATGGTGCCATCTGGCATAGTCTTGGGGCATGTTGTTTCTGAAAGAGGGATTGAGGTTGATCAGTCCAAAATTGAACTTATCTCAAAGTTGCCCACCCCCAAGACTGTCAAAGACATTCGGTTTTTTCTGGGGCATGCTGGTTTTTACCGGAGGTTCATACAAAACTTTTCAGCAATTTCTCATCCGCTTTGTAACCTCCTGGCTAAAGACGCCGCGTTCGATTGGACACAAAAGTGTGAGGATTCTTTCCGAACACTTATGGCAAAGTTGACTTCCGCCTCCATCATTCAGTCACCAGTTTGGAGCTTACCATTTGAGATCATGTGTGACGCAAGCGATTATGTTGTGGGGGCCGTCCTTGGTCAACGAAGGGAAGGGAAGCCCTTTGTTGTGTATTACGCGAGTATAACTCTAAATAGTGCTCAAATGAATTACTCAACCACTGAGAAAGAGTTGCTCGCTGTGGTCTTTGCACTTGACAAGTTCCGTGCATATCTGATCGGTTCACCCATCACCATCTTTACAGATCATGCCGCCCTCAAGTATCTCCTTTCCAAAAAGGATGCTAAGGCGCGATTAATTAGGTGGATCCTTCTATTGCAGGAATTTGACTTGACCATCAAGGACAAGAAAGGTGTCGAGAATGTCGTTGCCGACCATCTGTCTCGACTCGAGTTCAATGATCCCGCCGATGGCCCTGCCATCCGCGATAACTTCCTTGATGAAAATCTTTTCACCGTCACTAAGCTGCCTTGGTACGCTCATATCGTAAACTACTTGGTGACGGGCGAACTTCCTTCTAATTGGAATGCACAAGATAAACGCAAATTCTTGGTCGAAGTGCAAAACTTCTATTGGGATGACCCATATCTTTTCAACTATTGTCCTGACCAAATCATTAGACGATGCATTCCTGATGATGAGATTACTAGTGTTTTGAACATCTGCCATAACGATGCATGTGGTGGTCATTTTTCTGTGAAAAAGACCGCCGCAAAAATCTTACAGTGTGGTCTTTATTGGCCTACTTTGTTCAAGTACACTAATCAATTCTGTCGTTCCTGTGTCCGATGCCAGAAGTTAGGTTCTTTGTCCCTACGCCATATGATGCCTTTGAACCCGATTCTCGTGATAGAAATATTTGATTGTTGGGGGATCGACTTTATGGGACCATTTCCGCCTTCTTCTGGGTACCTTTACATCCTCCTCGTTGTGGATTACGTTTCTAAATGGGTTAAAGCCGTGCCATGTCGAACCAATGATAATGCAACACTTGTTAAGTTCTTGAAGGAGAATGTGTTATCTAGGTTTGGCACTCCACGTGCTATCATCAGTGATCAAGGCACTCATTTCTGCAACCGTTCATCTGAGGCTCTTATGCGCAAGTACGGTGTGCTTCATAAGGTTGCTACTGCCTATCATCCACAAACGAATGGCCAAGCTGAGTTGGCAAATAGGGAGATCAAACAAATTCTGGAAAAGACGGTAAACCCCGACCGCAAGGATTGGTCCTTACGTCTTCTC
>NW_010366040.1:226660-251071 GCF_000414095.1 Morus notabilis
AGGATCTACAAGGCAAAAATGAAAGCGGCTCATGATAAGCAGATCCTGAGAAAAATTTTTGAGCCAAATCAGCGGGTGCATCTTTATGACTCCCGTTTGCATCTCCACCTAGGTAAGTTAAGGTCGCGGTGGACTGGTCCATTTGTGGTGAAACAAGTTTTTCCCAACGGTGCTGTCGAGGTCAAGGACCTGAGCGATGGAAGAGTATTCAGAGTTAATGGCCAGAGACTGAAGCATTACATTAAGCGTATGAGCCAAGTTGAAGAGATCATTCTCGAGGCTCCAATTTACCAACCTTAAGGAGTTTGCTTCTAACCCTTTTGTATCATATTTTTGTTTCTTTGTGTCGTTTGGTGTGTTTTGTATGCTTTTATTTTTAGTTTGATTTTGTGTGATTTTATATTTGTTTGTGTGTGTTTTGGCGATTCAGTTCTGGAGGCTCAGTTGTGTTCCAATGTTCGTCATCCAGGTGTTCTCTTTCCCCTGTCTTCTTCATATTGCATATATTTTTAGACATTGAGGACATTGTCTGATTTTGGGTTGGGGGTGGTGAGCAGATTCATATGTGAGATTAATTTTTGTCTTGTTGTTATTGGGTCCAAATTTTTACGAGATTAACTGAGTATGATTTCGAAATGTTCAGTTTGAGTCAGTTTTTGCTATCTTAATTACCAAGAAATGATTTCCAGAGTTATTTTTGAGCACATGCTAGACCTTGTGGTAAGATGGTTGTTGACACATTTAGTTGAGAAAAACTCCCGAGTTTAAGTTTTTCATTTTTTGGTGAGTTGTGAGAGTTGAGAAAACAGCTTTTTGAACTTTCATTGATCTTTTGAGTTGGTTGAGTCATTGACGGAGCACCTTTACTTGACTTGTGACATTTTCTTGAGGGATGATTTATGGTTAGGAATAATTTTTTTGAATTTGAGCCATGTGTTGTAGATAGTTATCATTTTTCTTTTGCATTTTATCAAAAAAAAAAAAAAGAGAGAGCAAGAGCATCATTTATCATCAATGTTTACGTAGTTTTGTTACACTGACGTCTTGTGCTGCATAGCAGCCAATCAAAAGAATGCCTTACTACATCAGCTTCATCAAATGTATGTTGTCTCTTGCCTCGATAAAAAAAAAAAGTTTGTGTATATTTGTCTGTATTTTTTAGCTCTTTGTTTGTTTATGAGATCTTCCTCTTGACCAGAATGAAATCCCGAAAGTTTGTTTACGGTTTGAGTGATGAATTGTTCCAGATATTTGATTTGCCTATCATTTGATCAATGTTTGTTTAATAGCTTGTCCTTAAATTTTCTTCTCTCACTTGAGCGTTAATTGTGACATTTCCAACTCCATGAGCGTAATCCCTTTGCATCAAAATATTTTCGTCCCCCGTGAGGTAAATGGAGTTGAGACTTTACCTTGGTGAGTTTTTCGATGCTATTTGTGTTATGGAATGTGGTAAGAAGGATACGGTTTGGTGCACACACACACGACTCTGGAGTTATGACTGAAGTAGTTTTGGTAGCATTTTCTGATGACTTACTAATGTTTTGTTTGATTGCTTAGGTGATTTTGCAGGTTTTGATTTGAATTTTCAGCTTGACATAATTTTTCTTTCACTTGAATTGCTAGAGACTAGCAATAAGTTGGTTGGGGGTTGTGATAAGTGCACGAATTTGCACTTTTAATAATCATAATTGTCAAATTATTTTATCAAATTTGTGATTTTAATTTCAAATATTTCTAAATCTAGAGGATTTAATTTTAATTAGATTTATTTTATTTTTCAGGTTTTTGAAGAAAACAGTTGGATTTGGGCTAGTTTACCAAGCAAAACCCAAAAGTTGAGCCCAAGAAAAGCCCAATTCGGCCCAAAGCCCATTAGCCGAGAAGCCACGAGCCGAACCAAGAAGCCGCGAGCCAACCTAGCGCCATGTGTCGACCACTGCCGCACCGTAGTCCGTGGGACCCAGCTATCCCCGCGGATACGCGCGCTTGGCGCGCACGGATCCTCTCCCCGGGCGAGTCTCCTCCATGCGCGCGTCACCCGGATTTCCTCTTTCTTCCGCGTGGGTCCCGCATTCCAGCTTCCCTCCAGCCAGGTCTCGCCACGCGTCCTAGAGGGGCCCAGCTGCTCCCCCACATACGCGCGATTCGCGCGCACGTTCCCTCCCCGCGCGAGTTCTCCTCCACGCGCGCGTCCAGTCTCCCTCCGCGTGGTCCAGCTGTGCACCACGTCTCTCCTACGCGCGAATCACATTGCGACACGTGTCCCACTCTTCAGAAACGTGATGGTTTTTCTCCCTCGATTAAGCCTTGTAACTTCTTAATTAGGATCCAGTTTTTAGCTTTTTAGCATTCTCAAAACTCTATAAATAGGGCCATTATCAAGGTGATGAAGGGTGAATTTTTAGAGCCTAAATTCTCATACATTTTCTCTTATTTTCTTGTTCTTATTCTCATACTTTCTTTTTTAGAATTTTATGAGAATTATGTGCAAGCTAGGCTAGAGTATTTAGGTGAGGCTAGAGATGATCTTATATGTGTAGTGAACTTATTTGGATTTTTGATTCTCCAATGGTTTGTAAGTTTTATACATTTGAGTAAATAATTTTCTTTTATCATATTTCTTCCTCTTATCAATATATTTTATTGTCAACTTTCATATAAATCTTATCAAGCTCTTTTTATGTGATTGTTGCATTATATTATATATTGATAGGTATTGTTTTATGAGTAGTCTTTTACTACATTATTGCCAACGGTATATTGTCGCTCTTAGATTTCTCATAAGATAATTTTTCCTAATTCTAAACGTTAGAATTTTATTTACTCGAATACATTTTTAATTCATATGTTCTTCAAATATTTATTTTCCGATTGTTTGTTTGGGATGTGAAACTTTCAATTGAGTCAATTTATGAATCAAAATCCAAATAGGTGAACAAAGCATATGGAGGATTCTCAAAGCCTTACCACTTTTATTTATTGAATTTTCTCCATTTTAAATTGTTCAAAAAATCATCAAAAACACTCATTCATTTTCTTTGTTTGATTGCTTATTTTCCTAACGCTTTTTATTTGCTAATCATTTATTGTTCAATTTAACACTTCCTCGTGGGATCGACCGTTCAAGTTGTACTACAATTGACCGCTTGTTTTTGTACACGTTTGGGCGTAATCAAGCCCCATGTTCACTTTTGCGTCAAACGGCAGACCAAGGCAAGAGCAAGCAAAACAAAAAAAACAAAAAAGAAAGCGCCTTGAATTGCATCTTGTTGAGTAACCGGTTGTCTTCATCACCAATGGTGGCACTCGCGTAAAAAGGCAAGTGTGACATCTCTTGGTAGTTTAAAAAAAAGGGTAAAATAAAAATAAAAGGAAATATGGTGGACAAGGGGAAGCAAAAACTTAAATTTGGGGGTGTTACTTGGGAATGTTATTTGAGTTTTTTGAGGTACTAGAATTATTGATGTGCTTTAAGGGGTGAATTAAGCCAAACCATCATCTCATGTTCTACCTTCATCCGAGCCTATCATTGCAAGCCTAAAAAGTCCTATTGATCCTTGGTAGTGTATTGATCTACATTAGTGGAGCGAGTGTTGAAAAGTCAGCCTATGGAGTTTGCAAATGCACTTATAGAGATTCTTAGCCTAGAGCATGTGTGTATTATCCCATCTAGATTGACAATGACAATATTGCACTTGGCTATTCACATACACACAAGAAAGGTCCAATTGGAGAAGAGGCAATCTGTTGAAGTTAAGTTCAACACTTGGGTGGAAATTGTGTTTTTCTTAAAGCCATGTTCTTAATCTAGCTTTTCAGGGTAGCTTTTTCAGGAATTCATTCACAAAGCTTGAACTTCTTTTCTTTTGATTCATTGTTGTTTTTAACTTTCGGTTATGTTTTTGTTGTGTCTTGCTCGAGGACGAGCAATACTTTAAGTTTGGGTTTGTGATAACTCAAAGAAATTAGAGTTATCTTATGCATTTTTATCTTCAAGTTTGCTTAGCCAAGAGTGTATTTCATTGTTTTCTGTGTTTTAACTTAGATTTTCTAGTTTTGCATTTTATCTTGTTAATTTCCGTACTAGGGCTGCTTTCGGGTTGAAAATGAGTGATTTGAGTAAAAAGGTGGTTGAAATATACCTAAGTTGTGATTTTAAAAATTGCAGGGAGAATGCAATGATATTCCTGCAGCATTTAGGCCGCATTCTTGGTGCAACTAGCAAATGGTGACATCAGCGCACTACCTGGAGGAAAATGACAAAAGGAATCCATGTGAGCTGGTTGAGCAGGTGTCATTGTGATCCACTGCACACATCATCAAGTGACACCTCAGCCCTTGTTGTTGCCCTAAAGAGGAATTGCTTTTTGGAAACAAGGGCAGCCGCCAGGTACAAAAAGATAGAAAGAGGAAATACAAAAATATATACGGGGCTGAACAAAAAAGAGAGCCAGAGACAGAGAGCATTCCCTCTGGAATATACACAGACCCGAGAGCAAAGGAGGAAAAAAACACAACACAGAACCGAGAGGACCAGAAGAAATAAAATCAAGAGAGAGAGCTACAGAGGGTGAATCCGTGGAGAAGGCGAAGGAGGAATCCAAAAGATCCAAGACCCAGCTCTTCAATTTTCCCTCTCTCTGTTAGCTTGAATCTTTTGTTATTTTTGATATTGATTGAGACATGAAATTTACTGAAAATCTGGTTCTTGTATTTATCATGATGAACTAATTTGTTAAGTTAGATCTACTAATGGAACCAAGGTTGTAAGGATGTTGTGTGCTTGATGAATGTTGATTAGTGCTATTTCCTGTTCATCTATGTATGCTTAACACTTATTTCTGTTTTTGACTGGCCATTGATCATAGAGTATAAGACTAAGATTAATACTGGAAAGGTTAATTTTAGTTGGAACCAACATAGGTGATGCAAGTTCAATAATCTTGTTTTAGCTTATTGATTTGTGAATGATATATGAATATATTGTTCATCTTGCATAACAAATAGAAATTTGAGCTTAAATTGCATTCTAAAACTTGATTCACATAGGAATATGTTAGAAATGGTTGATGAATCTGTAGAGATAAAGACTTCGGAAGAAGTTAATCCGATAGAGACTTTGTTTCCACCATAACGTCAAAAACAAAAAAAAAACAAAAAAAAAATGAAAAAAAAAATAGCGTCTGGAAAGTATTTGGAGAATATTTTCTTTCACATACCGAACTCCATTGTCGGTTCTTGGGCAAAACTAGCACTTGCTTTATCACCAATAGCCACAGAAATTTATTCTATTTAACTAAGACTTTGAAGTATTGAACAAACTGTTTTTTAAGTTGGACAAAAACGCCAAAAGCATTATGTTATATTAAATGTGTTGCCTTTTATTTAAACACAATAAAATAGAAATCTCCCTTCATAAATCCATGTAATTAGTTCAACTAGGCATCACCTCCACAAACGTGTTGTTGTCATGGCGTATATTATAGATTGAGCAAGTTTGTTGACTACAAAATTACTAATAATAATAATAATAATAATAATAATAATAATAGTAATAGTAATAGTAATAATAGTTGAGTACACATCCGAAGCACTTTTATTTTCATTTCATGGTGGAGACACGTTTGTTGAATATATGAACAATTTGTTGGTCCAACTACAACCCACTTCCGTGAGCAAATTATTCATACCTCGGTAAATATCCTGGCGACTTTTTTTTTTTTTTTTTTTTTATAAAAAAAACACGTTGTCCAGAGAATTTCACTGAACAAGATATAAGTTATAACTTATGAGTAAATGCTGTGTTTTTCTTTTGCCTTTTTTTTTTTAACTCGAATATGCAATAGTCATAATCCTAAAATATTTGGAGCCAAAACAAAGTGCAACCTTGTAATAATGAGTGAAAAGGAAGGCCGGCATTTTTGTAACTAACGGGAGCATAAAATTTTGATTTTAGGCTTTAAAAAGGAAGGATGATCGTCAAGTGAATATAGTTAAAACATTACTTGTTCTTTAAGCGTGGCATAGTCAAAACATTTCTTGTTCTTTAAGCCTGACACTTGTCAAAAAATAAAATAGCATTTGCAAAAAGGTCGAAAATAAGGTGTGGATTTAACATTCATCTCCTTTCAAAATGTGAAAACAATGTTATCCGACAAATTAATATTGGTTACGCTGAATTAATATTGATGTTAGTAGATATAGACGTGAGAATTTACGGTCAAGTCAAAAAATGGATATAGTTATAAGGATAAATTTTATTTTTGTCCTTTGAATTTCGGTCTTTTTGACACTTTAACTCCTAAATTTTGTAAATTAGTTTGCGCACCCCCAAACTTTAAAACGTTATCAATTTTGGCCCTTCTGTTTGTTTTTTTGTCCGATTTGTTGACGTGATAATTATTGAAGGTGTAATTTAATAGATTACTTTCATAAATGCACTCCAAACTATGTATGCTATTTAAAAATGCCTGTTGATCTATGAAAACTAATCAAAATGCCCCTTAATCTATAGAAAACGTAATAAAATAATAGTTTTATCGACGTGTCATACCGCTGAAAATTAACTAACATATTAATTTCTAATTAAATAATAAAAATAAATATAAAACAAGAATTTAAAATTTTAAAAATAAATGACTCAACTTTCTTTTTTCAAAAATGAAAACAATAAAAAAAGAAAATATGTTCACAACTCAAGTTTTACTGTGCAGTATTTTCTCTTATAAAAATTTGAATTCAACTTTTTTACTAGAAGTTTAGAAATTGAGTTGTGAAACTAATGTAGCCACCGTCCACTACCTCGTCGACGCTCTGAATCCGACACCCATCCGAAATCTAACGCCATTGCAGACCTCCGATCAAAGCAGATTGCGACAGAAATCAAGGTCACTGATGCAGATCCGCACTTCTCCGATGTTCATTTGAACTTCTCCCCACGATCTCTCTTGCCATTGGACCAGCAAAGAGGATCATGACGAAGAGGATGGCGTGCCGAAGCGAATCCTCGAAGATCTCGGATCGTCATTGGTGCTCTCTTACTAAAGTTGATCTCCCTGTCGCGAGCACAAGAAATACCATTATAGGCACGGTTGTGAGCTCCAATGAGATCTTTGACGAGCACCGATTAGTCGTTGCCGGAGTGTGCCACTCACAAGGAGAGGGGGATCATGAGGAGAGAAATAGAGACTGGAAGGAGGAATATGGCAAAGTGGGAAGAGGAGGGAGAGAGACCGGAGAGGAGAGAGAGAAATTGAGAAAGGAAAGAGAGAGAGAGAGGCGTGTTTGTGTGAGAAAGAAAAGAAAACAAGAAAAAGAAAACCTAGGCGTAAAATTGGAAAAGAGAATTTATTACAAAATCAAAAATGCAGATAACCTGTTATTTACCAATATTTAAAAAACATGTTATATCATTCAAATGCACTAACGAAATATGCTATTTGCTATATTTTTCCTGAAATTAATTGGAATATCTGGAGGGTTTGGTTGTACAACAACTTGGGCGGATGGGTCCACAAACAAATAATGTCGTCTACGATTTGGATAATAATCCTACTCCAGAGCCGAAACATCCATGTGGTTACGATAACTACTTAGCAGCAAGTAATAATCCTACTCCAGAGCCGACTTATGATTCGTCAATTAAATGGATTGGATCACTGTGAGAATACGAGCCTTAGTATGTTGTGAAATAAAATAACGCGATAAGTAAGACAGAAATTGATAAAGGCTCGCTCATTATTAAGAGAGTTACGTCCTCTGTAGGGCTTTGGTGATTCCACTATATTTGTTAAAAAGCATTACAATGAGTTGTTGACAGAGGATAAAGGGATAAGAGAAGAAGGAATGCTGGAGAATATAGAGAGAATGCAGGAAAAAAGGTATAGCGATTGTTAGGTGTGTCTGAGCTCCCCCTGAGGGTGTCTTTGAGTCTCTTGTGTTTATAGTTGATGAGATCCTCGAGTTCTTTCCAAGTTTACTGCGTCATTTGGCTTTCAATTTATGATATTTGACTTATTTTCCAATGACATTTGACTTTCTTTTGCGATTCACCTTTCCGTTGACTGGTCAAATTTAGTTTGTTGCCCTTTATGAGTTGATCTCGCCTTTTTTTTTCATGATTTTTGAAGATTTTGTTTTCTCATTTGAAAAGCTATTAATCTCACACAATGGGAGTGTTTCTTTCCGCACAAGTCAAATATTTGCCTTTTTCTTAAAAATTTCTCCAACATGACGAACTAATTTCTTTCATTTTTTTTGGATGATTCAGTTGCCAATTCATATTTAAGAATATATTAAGGATATTCTCTCATGACCTCTTTCCCAAGGCCATATGGCGACTCGTGGGTCTGGTGCGTTTGGCTCTCTGGTGAGTCAATCTAACCTGTCGATGAGTCGCGGTGACTTATTTGATGTTTTTTCAGAGCTTAATTTGTCACGTGTACGGTGAGAGATGATGTACGAAATTTGATCTCAACAAATGATCATCAATTCTCCTCCCTGTCTTCCTAAGATATGAATATTGATACACTAAAAGTGAGTATGTAAACATTATAGATGGAGATAAAGTAGATCTAATCCTAACTCAGACCGCTAATAGTCTATTTATAGTTTTAAACTTAAAGAAAACATAGCAGTTGTGACCCGAGGAATTCGCAAGACAATCTCAAAGGTGATTAATTTGTAGTGCCGTGTTACAGATAATTATTGTTCAACTTAACCTAGGTTTTTCGACATTCAACGTTGTCCTTTAAATTTGAAAAACTTGTTCCAATTTTATCTCTCGCACACTTTGTTGATAGAAAGATATGAAGAAAGAACAAGATATATACCGGTAACTGATAATTACTTTAATTACTTTCTCAGGAAAAAATAATAAAAAATATTTCAACATTTGAAAAACTTGAAACTCAATATCTTTTTTTTTCTGCATTTTGATGTGTTGTTTTAGGTGCATTTTGAATCTTTGATGTGTTGTTTTAGGTTCTTTTGTGTGTATTGAAATCTCTAAAGTAGTTTTCATAAACTAGTTAAGTGAACTTATCTCGATTCTCCTAATTTTTTTGTTCTTTTTAAAAAGTACGTGAGGAATAAAATTAAAATAAGTTTTTTTAAATTCAAAATGCGTTTTTAGTTGTTAAAAATAGGACAATTTTAGTAAATAATTGGAACTTGAAGGTTTATGTAATTATTCCTTAAAATAAATTAAAACAATCCCAGTAAAACAACAGAATAACAATAACGATATCAAGTACCATTCTGCCAAAAGGTATTAAAAACATTCGTATAACAGACGGAAAAAAAAAAAAAAAAAACAAAGACCATGACAAAGGTAACAAAGTTGTAAGCATACAGATAACATAAAGATGAGATATTAAATACACAAATTATTATTGCTCACGTATTCTGACATTGATGCCCATCTTCAAGTCTACATACAAACAATCAAAGATTTTCAACATTTTTATGTATGAAAACAAATGACACTTAGTATTACACGCGTCATTCTCAACCCGCTTAAACAAGCACTAAATTCCAAATAAGTTAGTTGCCGCCATCTCTATATATAGAGCTAAGCCAACCAAGTAAACCAACACACTTCTCCATATTCAATTCAAAACACACATTCGTGTTCATGGCGGAAACAAAGGTAAGGATCTGTAGATATCAATTACGCACACACGCACACATACACACTCATGATCCATAGACAAAACAGATATCAATTTTTCTCAGAATAGTCTAAAAATCATGGCCATATTCTACTTGAGCCTTCTTTTTTCAATTTAATGATTTTCATTTATTTGTTAATTTATCAATTAGTCCGAAGTTTGAACCAGCAAGCTTTTTTTTTTTTTTTTTTTTTTTTTTTTTTTTTTTTTTTTTTCTTTTATGTCTAGAAAAGAAAATCGTAAAAGATGCAAGATTAAGAAAAGTTTAAAATACTCCTTCTACCATAATCGATTTTCCAACCGTGAACGAATTAATTAGTTTTATCTCTGTTTTCTTTTAAACAGAATTTGTTTGACTTTAATAACTTTAGTTAATTGCTCCGTATATATGTTAGACGTTTAGAACATTCCATATTATATATATGCATATATATATATTTATATATATATATATATATATATATATCTGTCCGTCTACAGAAGGGTCGAAGACTAAATACAATGAATGGTTGTAAATATATATACAAGTAAGATTTAAATATAACCCCTTTACAATTATTTTGCAGAACTTCCTTGCTACAGTCCGCACTTTGAAATTAATTGGACCATATGGAGGGACCGGTGGCCAAGCTTGGGACCATGGGTCCACACACACTGGAATTCGAAAAATCTTCCTTACACATAAGGAAGGGGAAAAGGGAGGCATCGGGTCGTTTCGTGTGTTCTATTCCGATAATCCCAGTTTACCGTACGAACATCTAAGTGGTGACGATACCTTTACACAAGTGAATGTTAGTTTCTTATTCACTACATCCTTTTCTTTTTAGCCCTACAAAATAAGAAAAGGATTTCGACACAATCGGGCTTTTTCAAGGATGGTTTTCATAAATGGTTGAAGTTTTATAAAATTGTAAAAATGACTTACATGGATTGATCTTAACGGTCTAGCTATCACTGATCACTGATTGACGTAACAGTCTATCACTGATTGATTTTAGTTTATCATTGATTAACTCAATGATTCTTCATTATTATCAATATTAACTAATAATTAACTAAAACCAATTAGTAATTAATTAATCAATTTCAAGCAACAAATTACATGTTTATTAATAATAAACTATCAATCAATTAATTAATAATGAATCGGTCGATTACTAATTATTTATAAGTCAATCACTGATTAACTGTAGTCAATAACTTATTAGTCATGAGTCAATCATTGATTCTCCTGTAAAAGAAAAAAATTGTCATTTTCATAAAATAAAAAAATTCAACCAGTTACGAAAAGTGGGGGTAGAAAAATGGCATTTAGCTAATTTTCTCATTAAAAAATGACTTATGTTTATGCCCTTTCTCTTTCTGATCTTTTATTATATATGTATAATCTGTCTATATAATTTTCTTTTTTATTACTCTTTGAAATCCAGCTTGATCTAGACGCTGACGAGGTCATAACGAAAGTGAGCGGGTACACTGGTGTTGTGCCCGGTGCCCGCACGAGAAGTGAAGTAGTACGTGGGCTCGCATTTTCGACCAACAAATCGAATACCTATGAATATGGAGTTGCGGAAGGAACACATTTCAGTAGCCCATCAATTTCGTCAACTACTGCCAAAATTGTTGGATTTATAGGAAGAACCAGCAGTGATTACCTGAATGCCATTGGGTTTCACTTATTATCTTATGATACAGCTTAGCACCAATGTACCATTACTAAATAGAATATGACGTTTCTAAGATGTCTTACCTTTCAATTTGATTATACATAAATAAAGTCAAAATGATCATGACCAAGTGTATACTGGTAAAAATTTGTTGGTGTCAATACTGACTATATTATTACCATGATATGCGCGCGCGAGGAATGATTTGAGGATGTACTAAAATAAGCTCTCTATGTAGAGCAAGCTCTCCATGTAGATCTAATTCTAGTGTGTGTAATATATGATGTCTTTTAGTGTAATGTTTGAACTAAGCTCTATATATATGGAGCTGATTAAATAAAATTCCGTGAGAATGTTAAATATTATTTTATATTCTGTGATTTTGTTTTAGTTAAGATTTTTAATCGTATCTTCAAGGGATAATGAAGTACATAGCATTTTTACCAAATTTAATTAAGTGAGATTTAAAAGATTTGAAATAAATAGCAGTAAATAAATTTGGCATGTAAATTTTTCTCTTTGCGAGTAGTAAAAAAATAATATACCACGTAAACCCTCTCTATTTATAGAGCCAAGCAAACCATGTAAAGCTACACACCTCTCCATATCCAATTCAAAACACACAGATACACACTTATCCGTAATTACCACGGATAATAATTTTATTCGAAGCAGCCTAAACATCTAGACCACTCTACTTTTGTCTTCTTTTCTCAATTTAATGATTTTTCATTTGTTTCTTTATCAATGAGTTCAAACTTGGAACCGACAAGCTGGTCGCGGTTATAAGATTTCCATTTCAACTGTAAAACTATTTTTTAAGTCTTTCAAGTCGGGAAAAAAATACACAAAAGATGCAATTGTAAAAAAGTATAAAAATACTCCTTTTACCATCATAATCATCGATATTCGAACTTGGAGCGAATTTAGTTTGATCTTTTTGAAAAACTGAAATTAGTACTTTGACTTTTAAGAACCTCTGTTAATTGTTATGTATAGTACGTGTTAGACGTTTAGAGTTTTAAGAGCGTTTGTTAATTATTTATGGATAGTGTGTTTGTGTGTGTATAGAAAGGTCGAAGACTAAATACAATGAAAGCTTATATATGTATCGGATTAGAGCGATATATGTATATTTCCTCTTAAAATATGTATAATATGGAGAGACACTTATAATTTATCTAAACATTTATTTACATGTTTTTAAAGAAAATATACATATTTTAAAAGGAAATTTACATGTTTTTTAAAAAAATATACATCTGCCGCTCCACAATCCGATACCGGATTAGAGACTTTACCTATATATATCTTGTTATAAATTCAGGCATATATAATAAAACTATTATAGAAGAAAGAAAAATAAATAGCGAAATAAAGAAATCAATATAATATAGAGAGAAATTTCTTTTCTTAATCTTGATTCACGCTTTTTAAGGTGTTTTTTTCCCTCTTACGTCTCTTGTGTTGTGTTGCAACAATAAGCAACAATGCCTATTTATAGTTGAAATGGGAGGCCATCTGAAGCTGAAGCTTCCCTCATGTTGCCAAAGCAAGTTGGCAAGTTGCTAGCATACTAGCTTTCATGTAAAAATATTCTAACAAAACTTTTATCAATGAAAGATATTCTGACAAAACTTTTATCAATGAAATTTAATGTTTTGTAGCATATTGCAGAGAAAAATGTGATCATCTAAACCGTTGAAAACACTCCCCCTTTTTGATGTTCATATATAAGAATTTGTCTCGTTAAAATCTTACTAGGACAAAATCCTGTGGAAAAAAAATCTTAGTGAAAGAAAAAGAGTATAATATTCTTGTCTATATCTTATACTTTGCAAATAATGCCTCATTAAAAATCTTAGCAGAAAAATCTAGTGGGATATAAACCACAGCAAAGTAAGAAGAAAAAAGTGTGGCGCGTATTTAACTCCCATCATGCAAACATAATTTGTGTCGTTTGGGTAAATTTTTATTAAAATCTTTAAGTCCGCGCACTGTTGGAGATTATACCAACATGCCTCCGTTGTATTACCTTGGCAAGTCCATTCATTTGGGTCGTATTGACAAACTACACACCCAACATGTATGACGTCATTGAGGTCGTTATGTTCACCAACTCTCGTACTCTCAGTCATTGCCCCATTCTGAATGCTTTGGGGATGAATATTGCCTTCACTGCCCGCTGCTTATATATATATATATATATAACTTTAAGTAGAAGAATGTTAAGGCATAATGAAATTCTGAAATGGAGAATCTATGAGGGTGAAGTTACATTTTCATACTCACATTCGGTGTGGACAAAGAGAGTACTTATGAAGACTACGCAATATAAATTATAAAGCCAGCAAAACAATGTTAATTTAGCAGTATTGCATGAATGTCTTGGGTGTGAGAAAGATAACCTTTTTCTATTTATTTATTTTCTTTCTTATTCAAAGGCCAATAAAATAATCTATATAAGTCTCAAAAGTCAAATATGTTTTGCGGCCATCTATTGGGACTTAAAAACATTGGATATATAAAAAAAAATGCTTTTTACTTCTTTTTCTCATGTTAACACAATTCAGTATCATCACTTTGATCTAATAAAAACAATTTTAATTATTTCAGTCATCCCACTATAGACATGAAATTGCAGTCTAAATGATATAGACAACTTGAAAGAAAACGTAAATATATTTTTATATGCCCAATTGTAAAGCTTTTTAAATTAAATTGGTATGACCATTTACCCAATTAAATTACATTTTCAACCTTAAGCATGATAGTTACTTTATTAGTTACAACATAATCACATATATGATCACATATGTTGATTTCTTAAAGAGAATACTTTGGCCAATGATTCAAGCGCTAAATTACTTTGACAACTCAAAGTGAAATTATTAACTTCTAAAGAAGCCGTAAAATTCCAATATTGTTATAGGTACTCATGATTAACCACAAAACTTGGGCCTCTGCATTTTCAAATAAAAAATACGTAATGAAAAAAGCTACGACATCAATTTATTTAATTATTCAATTAAATCGAAACTGTCATACATAAATTGCTTTTAAATGGCATATTATCCAGACATGGATAACAAGTTAATTGTGGATTATCGGTGCCTTTTATCGCTGATGGCCAAAGGGTTTTTTACAATAGCCTAAACACTCATTGAAAGTACTCCAACATGCTATATGTTCCTGACCTTGGCATTTCCAACCTGTTTGATGAGGTTCATCACATTGTATACACCTAATATATACGTCCTCATTCAGGTCGTTGTGTTCACCAACTCTCGTACTTTCAGTCATTGCTCCATTCTGATTACTTTGGGGCTGAATATTGCTCTCACTGCCTGCTGCTTATACACACACACACACACACACGCACACACACACATATATATATATATATATATATATATAACTTTAATTAGAAGAATGTTAAGGCATAATGAAATTCTGAAATGGAGAATCTATGAGGGTGAAGTTACATTTTCATACTCACATTCAGTGTGGACAAAGAGAGTACTTATGAAGACTACGCAATATAAATTATAAAGCCAGCAAAACAATGTTAATTTAGCAGTATTACATGGATATCTTGGGTGTGAGAAAGATAACCTTTTTCTATTTATTAATTTTCTTTCTTATTCGAAGGCCAATAAGATAATCTACATAGGTCTCGAACTTGGATTTCACAAGTTAAATCAGCCTTAAATGGTATTAATGTGGAACTTTTTTGCCCAAAGAAAAAAAAAATCCCCTTTTGAGGGGGGAAAATCCCTTTTCATGTCACACTATTTACCAAATAATCACAAATCTTTATATAGAAAGAATAACAGTAAATGCTATAACAAGTTGAGTCTTTAATAAATGATAAGATCACTTATCTGGCTAAGCAAGGAAAATTACAAACAAAAGTGGACACATTAGGAATATAATATAAAAAGAAATGAGATTAGTTCTCTAACTTGGTAATAAGTACGCTCTATAAAATATCTTATTACCGGATTTCCCTACCAAATTGAAAAGAAAAAAAAGTCATCAAATATGAAATAAAAATCATTTTTTTTTAATTTGCACGGCCGAAATTATTTTTCTTTGCTTCAAAAAAAAAAATCTTCCTTTCGTTATCAGTCTTTACACAAACCAAGAGAATGAATCTGAAAAAGAATAGCACGTGATAAAACATAATAAAAGAAAACTGAAAAAAGGCCCTCCTATTCAGATTCTGAAATTTCTTTATTTTAAGGGGATTCGTTGCCGTATTTAGAATAAAAAAATAGAAAATATTATCATAAAAAAGTTAAAAGAATGACTATACTTTTCTTTTATTTTTCTCTTCTCATCTTCATTTCAAATGAATTTATTCTTTTTGTTCATTTCCACTATTTTACAGTTTTATTATTTCTGTGATGTAAAAATATGTCATGTTCTCCTACAACTATTGTTTTTAGTGATAATAAGTCTTATTCATTTAATATCAGCTTAGATTTATTATTATTTTTTTATATATTTTTGAGTCGTTTTTTGATAATTATATAGCTTTCGAATGTCGGATCTAAAGTGGATGAAAATTTACATTATTAATAGCTTACTAATAATATCAACTATTGGAAAATCCTACACTAGACGGGGTGACATTTTGAAAGAGCCAAATATTTATTTTTTATGAAGAACGATTTTGTTTTATTAAATGACATGTCAATCAAAAAGGGTACACCCGAAAATATAAGAAGGATCAACTTTAAAGCATAACAAATTATGCGTGCGAAATCTAAACGTACAAAGCTATGTTAATAGATGTAGAGTTAAAGACTTTAAAACTTACAAACGGTGAGGGCAAAGAAGGTTATGAAGGTCATGCAGTAGAGAACCACCAAAATCCTCATGTTATGTTGAGTGGTCATCATGGATATTCTACTTGTCTGAGAATTTTATGGTTTTATATATGACTGTCAAAATGATCCGGTTTTTATAACACAATTCGGCCTGCGATATTTAGTAAAAATCTTGGTAATTTTTGCAATCTTGGTAAGTAAATAAAATATTATATTGAAGATTTGCCAAGTTACCATTAGCTGTATTTGTTACCATATGTTAACGGGTTAATAAAATGTCTAAATTAATACCGGATTCTTTTCTTAAAAAATTCGTTTTATTATAGAACTATCTGTACAAAAAATTCGTTTTGACAATCTTGCTATGTAAACAAAATATTATATTGGACATTTGCCAAGTTATATTTGTTACTATATATACGTGGGTTAATAAAATGACTAAATGTTGAACTTTTTTCTAAACAAAATCGTTTTATTATGGAAAGAATCTCTATAAATATGGAAATATGACTCACTAAATCGGGTCAAAAGATCGTAAAGATCTCCATTACAAAAAGGGGAAAAGATCTAAAAAAAAATGAAAATTGTGGTAATGATTAGTTTTTGTCATAAAGAGCGGATCTTTACGATCCTTATCTTAGAGTTTGTGATCATGATCAATTAATTATTTGATCTAATTTCCCCTTAACCGAAATGGTCATGTTCTCATGATTTATGGCTTCCCTGTAATAATAATTAAATAGGAAAATAGAAAGTATAATATAAGACCAAAGAGGTTTATTTGTTCAATAGATGTCTACATTCACGGACTAGGTAAGGAATATAAGGAAAGCCTACACAGAAAGAATTTGAGAGAAATCAATTGTATATTGATATTACTACAATAAACCTTTATATATAAGTTACAATAGAAAGCTTATGTAGTAAGCTAGCAAACTAACATTCTAACTAATCAGTAGCTTAATCTATAAGCTTGATAACTAACTAACTAATAGTAGCTTGCTTAACAAGCTCAATTCTAAGACTCCTTAACAGCCCCCCTCAAACTTAGAGTAGCAAGACTTTCTACTGTAAGTTTGTTCTGTATATTACTGAAAACTGAGCTTGAAATGGCTTTAGTAAAGATGTCTGCCAATTGATCAACTGAAGGTACATGACGAACATCAACTTGCTTCCTCATTACTTTTTCTCGAACGAAATATAAGTCCAACTCGATATGCTTGGTTCTTGCGTGTAAAACCAGATTGGCTGCTAAATGGATAGTACTAAGATTGTCACACCAAATCATTGGTGTTTTTGATGTGGAGAAATTCACTCAAGAGAGATTGCATCAGGAAATTTCTGCCACAACACAAGCAAGACTTCAATATTCTGCTTCTGTAGAGGACCGAGACACTGTGTGCTGTTTTTTTGACTGCCATGATACCAGATTTGGACCAAGGAAAATACAAAAACCTGAGGTTAATCTCCTGTCATCAATGTCTGACGCCCAATCAGCATCACAAAAACCCACCAAGTCCAAGCTCATGGCAGGGCATTGCCTTAGGTGAAGCCCAAAGTTGATTGTGCTAGCAAGATACCTCAAGATCCTCTTTACAACCTTCCAATGTGCTTCCAAGGGTGCTTGCATGAATTGACAAACTTTATTGACACTGAAGGAGATTTCTGGTCTTGTAATTGTCACATAGTGCAAGGCTCCTACCACACTTCTATACAACTGAACATTGCTCACTGGATCACTACCAAAGGATGTTAGCTTTTGTCCTGTTGTCATAGGTGCATAAACATTTTTAGCATACTGCATCTTTGTTTTACATAACAAGTCCATGATATACTTTTTCTGAGACAAGTGAAGACCATGAGCAGTTTGGGTGACTTGTATTCCCAAGTAGTAATCAAGATCTCCCATATCCTTAAGTGCAAAGGCAGCATTCAATTGATCTAAGACACGCTGAATAGCTAAGTCATCAGACCCCGTGATCAATATATCATCCACATAGACAAGGATGTATAATGACCAGTGTGAGGTTATTTGAATAAAGAGGGACCTGTCAGAGTTGGCTGAGTGAAAGCCAAGTTTGAGCAATGCATGATGAAGTTTATCAAACCAGGCTCGAGGAGCCTGTTTCAAACCATAAAGAGACTTATGTGGTTTACATACCAAACTGGAATTCTGGTGATCAATGAATCCCGCAGGTTGCTCCATGAAAACCTCCTCTTGTAAATCCCCATTTAGAAAGGCATTATTCACATCAAGTTGGCTCACAGACCATTGTTTACTCAATGCTAAAGTAAGAATAACGCAAATAGTAGTTGGTTTGACTACAGGACTAAAAGTTTCAGTAAAATCAAACCCTGCAACTTGGTGAAACCCCTGTGCCACAAGTCTGGCCTTATATTTATTTATGCTCCCATTTGGATTCTCCTTCACCCGAAAAACCCACTTACAACCGATAGCCTTCCTTCCAAGGGGTAACATAACTAAACTCCAGGTGTTATTTCTTTGGAGAGCAAGGAATTCATCTGTCATGGCCTGTTTCCAATGTTCTAATGTAAGAGCCTCTTCAATTGTACTAGGCTCTCGTGTAGCCATGTAAACTTTGGGTTTGAAAATCCCCCTTTTTGAGCGTGTCACCATAGAATGAGATGGTAGGAATGTTGGCTGTTGTGAGTTTGCAGCACCAGAACATGGACTAGGACGAGGAACTGGTTCTATGACAGTAACCGGTTCTGTGGCAGTGACCAGTTCACTGGTTGAGACTGTAACTGGTTCACTGGCTGAGAGAACTGCAGAAGTAGGAACAATAGGAGACCTCGGAGAAGGATTAGAGGGAAATGATGACTGAGAGGGGATCACATTGAGAGGTACAGTTAGTGAAGAAGGGCTGGACTCAGTAGAATGAGGGATTGCAGCCTTATTATGACCAGCAAACGGAAAAGAAAACTCATCAAAAATAATATCCCTCGAAATGTAAATTCGACCAGACGGATCAAGACACTTGTATCCTTTATGTTTGATGCTATACCCAAGAAAAGTGCACGGGGAGGACCTAAAATCTAGTTTGTGTCTGTTGTAGGGTCGGGTATTTGGATAACAGGCACAACCAAATACTTTGAGTTGTGAATAGTTGGGTATAGCACAAAAAAGGACTTCTAATGGTGTTTTATTGTGAAGTACTGGTGTTGGAAGGTGATTTATAAGAAAAACTTTGGTGCGAAAAGCTTCATCCCAATATTTAAAGGGCATAGAAGCTTGAGCAAGAAGAGTTAACCCAGTTTCTACTATGTGCCTGTGTTTACGCTCAACAACACCATTTTGTTCATGTGTATGGGGGCAAGGGTGTCTATGTTCAATACCATTTTGGACAAGAAAATCAGTAAAGATACAATATTCCCCACCCTAATCAGTTTGAACACTTTTGATAGACACTTCAAGCTATTTTTCAACCAATGTTTTGAAATTAATGATAGCTTGTAATGCTTCAGATTTGTTACGAAGCAGGTACATCCAAGTAAAGCGATAGTAGGCATCAACAAAATGAATATAGTATCTATAGCCACTGGATGACAAGGCAGGTGAGGGACCCCACAAATCAGAGAAGACAAGTTGCAATGGTTTAGTATAAGTTGTTTGAGAAATTGGAAAAGGCAGTTTGTGAATCTTACCAAGGCAACAAGATTGACAGACAGCAAAGGAAGTTTTATTGCCATTGATGGTAGAAAGATTACAAGTTATTAATACATGCTATACAATCTTATTTGTTGGATGGCCTAACCTATTATGCCAAAGTTGAAATTGAGAAGGTCTAACAATGGTGCTAGTGTAAGCATGTATAACAGGAACAGGGAAATTAGAAATTCTGGAAACAGACGAACAAGAAGGAGAATCTGATTTGGAAGCAGGTGAATCCAACGACTTGAGATTGAGCTGGGAGTTGTCAAAAACATAGAGACCATATATAAGACAACCCTTTAGCAGCACCTCCTTTGAAGTTGAATCCTTGACAAAACAAGAAGTGGAGTGAAATTCAAAGAAAACTTGATTATCAGATGCAAACTTTGAGACACTTAAGAGATTTTAACGAATTTCAGGAGCAAGAAGTAAGTGTTTAAGAGCGAGAGATTTGGAAGAAACAAGAGGACTAGAAAAAATAGAAGAGCCAATACGTTTAATAGGCAGTCCCTTACCATTGCCCATGTGTACCTGATCTGAACCATAAAACTCTGAACTTGTCATGAGATTGGAGGGGTCTGCAATCAAGTGATTTGTTGCACCAGAATCAGGATACCACTCCATATCAGAGGATGCATCTGGGTACCAAGTTGAATCGTGTATAGCCTCAGGAGTGGCAAGCATAACTCCCATATGAGCTGAGTCAGTCGTGATATTGGAAGAGGATGAGCTCTGGCAGTGAGCAAGATTGCCCTGAAGTTGGTGATGAAATTGAGAGGGACCAGTGAAGGACCTGTCAAATCGATAGTAACACTGCATGACCATATGTCCTGGTTTTCCATATAGCTGGCACTGGACCTTGTTATTGTTCCAAGAACTTCCTCGACCACGGCCATTAAACCTCCCTCTGTTGCTAGTATTGGAACCTCCAGAAAAGGAATTTTGTCTGAAAGAAAATCCACCAGAGGAATGAGCAAAAAAAGGAGAGAAGGAACCTCCATTATAGCTGCCATTATGGGAGGAAGTATGAGGAAAATGACCAGAATTGGAACCACCAAAACTGGAACCCCCAAATCTCGAGTGAGAATGGGGTTTACCACCACCCATGGCCAGATTAGCAGACGGAAGCCCACTAGCCAAACTAGAACCATCACTCAGCTTAACAGCCTTCTCAATTCGGACCTCTTGAGCCAGAATTAGGGATTCAACCTCCTCAACCGAGTATTCACCAAAACTAGAATTCACGCTTATTTCTAAAATATCGTACTGAGGAGGTAAGCCATCAAAAATTGCATCAATGTGATCCTTAGGAGGAATCACATGCCCAACTAGAGCAAGCATATCAACAAAATATCGAATTCGAAGCAAATATTCATTCACAGTTAAAGAATCCTTTTGAACATTTTGCAATTGAGTTTTGAACTGAGTTTTCTTAGCACGAATCTGAGAGGCAAAATATACCTCGATTGTGTGCCAGACCTGCGCCGCAGTTTCACAGTTGACCATTCGAGCAAGAACCGAATCTGTCATAAAAGCCAGCATCCAAGAGAAGAGCAGCTGATCTTGCTGCTCCCACTCAAGAAATTCAAGATTTACCACGCGAAGAAGTTCATCCTCTAGAGAAAGAAACCTCGGAGGAAATCTTGAAGAATTTGAAAGAAATTCTTGAAGCCGATAACCTCGCACTGTAGCAAGAACTTGTTGCCGCCAAACAAGAAAGTTGTTATTATCCAATTTGGAGGAAATCGAATGTGAAAAGGTAATTGGAGTAGAACGAGAGAAAGAAGAAGAAGATGAATTTGCTGGCACAGCTGTAGAAGCGTCCCCCATGGCGGTTATCGAAAAAGAACTCCATCACCGTCAAGAGCAAGCTCTGATACCATATAAGGAAAGCGTACACAGAAAGAATTTGGGAGAAATCAATTGTATATTGATATTACTATAGTAAACCTTTATATATAAGTTACAACAGAAAGCTTATGTAGTAAGCTAGCAAACTAACATTCTAACTAATCAGTAGCTTAATCTATAAGCTTGATAACTAACTAACTAACAGTAGCTTGCTTAACAAGCTCAATTCTAAGACTCCTTAACAAGGAAGAATAAATTCACTAGGAAGGAGAACTAAGAAATTAGAAGAATGTTAAGGCATAATGAAATTCTGAAATGGAGAATCTATGAGGGTGAAGTTACATTTTCATACTCACATTCGGTGTGGACGAAGAGAGTACTTATGAAGACTGAGCAATATAAATTATAAAGCCAGCAAAACAATGTTAATTTAGCAGTATTGCATGAATGTCTTGGGTGTGAGAAAGATAACCTTTTTCTTTTTATTTATTTTCTTTCTTATTCAAAGGCCAATAAAATAATCTATATAAGTCTCAAAGTCAAATATGTTTTGCGGCCATCTATTGGGACTTAAAAACATTGGATATATGAGTTTATGGCTTATTTCAAAGTGGTGTCACATCATTAGACAACACCTATGGCATGAGAGAGAGAATTCTTTACTAATACGTACGATTGAAAAACAAATGCTTGGATTTCACAAGTTAATCAGCCTTAATTGGTATTAATCTGGAACTTTTTTGCCCAAAGAAAAAAAGAATCCCCTTTTGAGGGGGAAAAAATCCCTTTTCATGTCACACTATTTACCAAATAATCACAAATCTTTATATAGAAAAAATAACGGTAAATGCTATAACAAGTCGAGTCTTTAATAAATAATACGATAACTTATCTGGCTAAGCAAGGAAAATTACATAAAAATATAATCACATTAGGAATATAATATAAAAAGAAAAAGAAAGAAAAGAAATGAGATTAGTTCTGTAACTTGGTAATTTTCGGATTCCTGCAATAAGTACGCTCTATAAAATATCTTATTACCAGATTTGCCTATCAAATTGAAAAGAAAAAAGGTCATCAAATATGATATAAAAATCATTTTGTTAATTTTCACGGCCCAAATTATTTTACTTCTTTACTTAAGAAAAAAAAAAAATCATCCTTTCTTAATCTGTCTTTATACAAACAAAGAGAATGAAACTGAAAAACAATAGCACGTGATAAAACATAATAAAAGAAAAGTGAAAAAGGGGCCTCTTATTTAGATTCTAAAATCGGAAATAGTACAAAATAGATCAATATGAAAAGCTTAAGAAAGTATATATGCCAATTTTTAGTTATAGAAATTAATAGGCTATAACTTGTCAAGTTATGGTTCATAATCAGATAAGTTATGGATAAACTTGTCAAGTTATGGTTCCGGGGCTGCCCCGGGGCATCCGACATTCCCGGGGCAGCCCGGAAAAGTCCCGGGACATCCCCGTGGCAGCCCCGGGACATCCCGGGACAGCCCCGGGGCATCCCCGGGACAACCCGGGGAAGCTGCGGGGTAGCCCCGGGACATCCCCGGGACAGCCCTGAGGCAGCCCCGGCTTATCCCCGGGGCAGCCCCGGGACATCCCCGGGACTGCCCTGGGACATCCCCGTGACAGGCCTGGGGCATCCCCGGGACAGCCCCCGGGCATCCCCGGGACAAGCCCAAGGCAAACCGGGGACAGCCCCTGGCCATCCCCGGGGCATCCTACATTCCCGGGGCACCCTCGGGAAAGCCCTGGGGCAGTCCCGCGAAAGCCCCGGGAATGCCCCGGGACATCCCCGAGGCAGCCCCGGGACTACCACGGGACAACCTCGGGGCAACCCTAGGATAGCCACGGGACAGCCCCGGGGCCTCCCAGGGACACCCCGGGGCATCCCAGGGACAGCCTCGGGACAGCCCCAGGGCAGCCCTGGACAGCCTCGGGGCAGTGCCGGCACATCCCCAGGACAGCCCCGAGGCAGCCGCCGGACAGCCCAGGGGTAGCTCTGGGGCAACCCCGGCACAGCCCCGGGACATCCCTGGGGCAGCACCAGGACATCCCCGAGACAGACAGCCCCGGGATAGCACTGGGGCAACACCAGGATATCCCCGGGACCGCCTCGGGGCAGCCCCGGGATAGCCCTGGGACAGCCCCGGTGCAGCCCCGGTGCAGCCCCGGGACATCCCCGGGACAGCCACGGGACAGCCCCGGGGGAGCCCCGGGACAATCCCGAGGCATCCCCGGGACTGCCCCAGGGCAACCACGAGACAGCCCTGGGGCAGCTGTAGGACATCCCCAGGAAAGCCCCGGGACAGCCACGGGACAGCCGCAGGACATCCCCAGGGCAGTCCCGGGACATCCACGGGGCAGCCCCGGGACATTCCAAGGGCAGCCGCGGGACATCCCCAGGAAAGCCCCGGGACAGCCTCGTGGCAGCCCCGGGGCATCCTCGTGGCAGCCCCAGGGCATCCCTGGGAGATCCCCGGGGCAGCCCCTGGACAGCCTCAGGGCAGCCCCAGCAACAGCTCCGGGACATCCCGGGGACAGCCCCGGGACATCCCAGGGACATCCCAGGGACAGCCCCGGGCAGCGCCGGGACGGCCTTGGGGCGGCATCAGGACAGCCCCGGGGTAGCACCGGGGCTGCACCGGGACTGCACCGGGGCAGCCCCGGGGCAGTCCCGGGACAGGCCCG
>NW_010366040.1:251904-252390 GCF_000414095.1 Morus notabilis
TCCGGGACATCCCGGGGACAGCCCCGGGACATCCCAGGGACATCCCAGGGACAGCCCCGGGCAGCGCCGGGACGGCCTTGGGGCGGCATCAGGACAGCCCCGGGGTAGCACCGGGGCTGCACCGGGACTGCACCGGGGCAGCCCCGGGACAGTCCCGGGACAGTCCCGGGGTAGCCCCGGGACAGTCCCGGGGTAGCCCCGGGACAGCACCGGGATATCCCCGTGACAACCTCGGGGCAACCCTGGGACAGCACCGGGGTAGCCCCGGGACAGCCCCGGGGCAGCCCCGGCACAGCCTCGGGACAGCACCGGGATATCCCCAGGACATTCCCGGGGCAGCCCCGGGGACAACCCCGGGGCAGCCCCGTGTTGGTCTCCGAATCGAATTCGGATGCGGAAGCGTGGTGGTGCGGGGAGGCGGATCATGTATAACAAAAATTTTCATAAAACTTTTGAGATACTCTATAGAATATATTAATTTATGCA
>NW_010366040.1:252408-253567 GCF_000414095.1 Morus notabilis
CCTTTATTAAGAACTCAATCAGGAAAAATACCTGGAAGCCGACTCGGATGATAACTTGAGTTCTTTGACCCCGAACAGTCATTGCTCCAATCTTTGTGTTTAGAAAACCAATGTCTTCCATGTCAATTCCTAGGATCCACGAAGACGTGTGTGTGGGCACACATGAGACAAAACGGGTTACAATAAACACTCGAATTTCCACAAACTCCAACGCATGCACGATGTGGAATTTTTAGAGAAAAAATTTTTCCTTTCTCTCTGTGTTGAGAATTTC
Organism: Morus notabilis; assembly: GCF_000414095.1. Taxonomy (NCBI): domain Eukaryota; kingdom Viridiplantae; phylum Streptophyta; class Magnoliopsida; order Rosales; family Moraceae; genus Morus; species Morus notabilis. The sequence goes on from NW_010366040.1 coordinate 252,683, forward strand.
GGCCAGCCTTAACCAATTAGGGCTGAAAAATTGTTTCCTTCTTTCTATAGAGAAATTTCGGCCACCTCTAAAATTAGGACAAAAATTAATTCCGAAAATTGTCTCAAAAATTGTCACCAAAATTGTGTCCACAATTTTCTACTATTATCTTATTTATAGAGTAGAAGTCAAACTTCTAGAAGGAATCAAATCTCTATCTCCAATTTGAATTTCGAACCAAAATTCTCCTCTATCCCTTATCCCATGTGGCCGGCCATGCTAGGTATTTCTATCCCTGTGTGTGGCGCCAATACTGGATAAGGAAGAAAGAGAAAATCATCCTTTATCCTGTAGTCCAATTTTATTTCAAATTCAAATTCGAATTTAAGTCAAACTTAAATTAATTTGAATTTCTAAATTGAACAACTTATCAAATAAGTTTAAATGGATAAATCTAGATGTGTTCAAATTTAAATTTAAATAATCACATTATTTAAATAATAATTAATTCTCAATTAATTATTTTCGAGTATTTAATTTATAGAATTCCTTAATTCTAAAATTTCCCATTTTACCCTCTGTGTCTGGTAGAATTACTAGGACGACGCGAGGACTAATGGACCTATAATCCCGAGCTCCAATAAAATTAATAATTAATTAAACACTTTAATTAATTAATTAATTCTATTAATTCCAATAGTTACTCCACTATAAACTTGGAATTGCACTCTCGAAATTATAGATATAAATTACTTCTAAACTGTGAAATATCCATTTGATATAGTCATTGCATATAGATCAATACTCCATAAATAATTCATAATTAGAGCAAGGTAAAATCCGTTAACCTCTCTAATTACTTCTTTATCCTTGAGTACCATTGATTCTCTAATGGACAGTGATTCA
>NW_010366040.1:253672-271299 GCF_000414095.1 Morus notabilis
TGACCATCGGTAGACTCAATTAGAATTTCTATACTTAACGGAATTATTAGAAATTCATATTGTGTTTGTGTCCTTGTTCCACATAATCTCATTATGCGAAATACACTCATTCAATATCTTGCCATATTAACAGTGCAGATAACACTGTTCCATTCTAAATGGGAATGACATGTATTAATAATGTTTTAATTAAATATTCTGAACTTTAATTAAAGTCATTATGAACATTACTTTTTGATTATTATCCTTAAACATTATCCTCTCGTATATAACACTTATATACAATGTTTAAGGTAACATAAATAATCACGGAATTTTCATTGATATTCAAAAAATATTCATAAATATATGCACATAAAATAATGAATAAACTCTTTTATTAAATAAATAATAAATGTCGTATTACATCTTATGCTTCTAGGACACCATTCCCAACACCCCGGGACAGGCCCGGGGTAGTAGCCCTGGGACTGCCCCGGGACAGCCTCGCGATAGCCCTGGGGCTCCCCGGTGCTGTCCCGGGGCAGCTCGGGGACAGCCCGGGAGATCCCCGGGACTGCCCCGGAACATCCCCGGACAGCCCCGGCACAACCCCGGGGTAACCCCGAGACAGCCCCGGGATAACCCCGAGATACTCCAGGAGCAACGCCAGGACAGCTCTGGGGCAGCCCCGGGACTGCCTCGGGGCAGCTCCGGCCCAGCCCTGAGACAGTCACGGGATAGCACCGGGACATCCCCGGGACAGCCCCGGGGCATCCCTGGGACGCCACAACATCGGCCGTAAAAAATGGCCTGTCTGGGTCTCCACTCATGGCAGCCAGGGGGGCCTCTACCATTGAAGCGGCGAATGCACATACGCCGCCTCTCGTGAGGGGAATCTCCCCTCCTTCTCCCTCAATAATAAGGTCGACGCTGTTAACCTCTTCACTGGGCTCAGCCGCATGGTCTTCAACCTCTCTCGCTATGGAGTCATCCTCTGATGAGGAAGATGACCATGAAATCTCCACCCCAGAAGGGGAGTCGGGTCGTACAACAGACGTCTCCTCTCGACGGGTGGGTTTTGGGGCCATTTGTTTTGATAAAAAAAAGAGAGAGAGAAAAGAGCTAAGTCAGAATCCTAAGTCGAGGGATAAATGACGTCCGCTCAAGGCGACGTCTATTCAGAACTATATAGAACCAAGGACGTCTAGTTCTCAACAAGACATCGACCATTCATAAGAAAATGGAAGCGACGAGTGTTCATACAACCAGGACTCGTCAAAACCCAGAACCCAGAAACCATAACTAGACTAGAAATTAGAAAAGCTACCCTAGGTAGTTTAGGGAAAGCATATGGTAAATCTCTATCCTCTATTTTCAAACCTAGAACATCTAGTCCAAATGGAAAAATATGTTTAGACATCAAGCAAAGCTGAATCGTAAAGCAACTTACCAGTAATGAAGAAGAGTTGGAGTCTAGGTGAAATCGGGGACTATGGACCACGATAGCTTCACGAAGCACTAGGAAGGGCAAGGAAAGCAGGTTTCTGAATCTGGGAAATTTTGGGCAGAGTAACGGCAGTTCAAAACTTGGAGTGAAATGAAGTGGCTTCGGTTCGATGAACATTTAAAGAAAAATGAGCCCTTGAGCCCTGGCCGTTGGATGAAGTTCTGATGAATCCAATGGCAGGGGCATTCAGACAGGATCGAACGACGACAAACAAAGGCGGGAAGATGAAGGGGCACGATCCAAAGGCTCAGATTCATCTTTTCAAAGTAAAACCCTACGTCAGTTTGGTGAATTGACCGACACCTAAAGAGTCAGGGCAACATTACAAGATAGGCTCGGAATTAGGTTCCCATGCCCGAAGCATAGAAAAGTACCCGAACCTAGCTCGAGGCTGTCTGAAAGAAAGCCTCGACTTGGGGGGCAGCTGTTGTGTGGGAAAATTCAGGTGATACGTGGGATAGCGACATCGCTACACGTGGCCCTACTTCTCCTCACAAAGCAACAACCCTCGACGCCTGAAGCTCACTTCCCCTTTACGCTGTGAAGAAAGCCCACCTTAGGGCATCGACCCGTTATGCCGTCGACCCTATGACTTGTACAAATTCCCTACGCCACGGAAGGATCGGCGGCAAGAAGAGGCCACCGCCCGCTCAGCGTAGACGTCGAGGGAAGAGCATGGGAGGCGATGCCTGTATCTCCAGAAAGGTGTCTGACACAACCAACTTACGTCTAGCACTGGGATATGTCTGCAGTGCAGGCATTAATTACAAGCCCCTAAATCGCCCAACAGTGAACGGTGGAGGATTTCAGGGAGTCTACAGAGCCGTAATGGAAGATTAATTGGATGAGTGTACAATTCAAAAGGTGATTAGTGGGCTACGGTCTAAGCCTATGAGGGTAGGCCACTCGAGTGCTTCTGCATACGAGAGGAACCACCTACGAAGGAACCCTTGGCTATAAAAGGGGCAAAGCCCCAAATGAGTAGGGGGGGGGGGGGGGATTTTTCCTTTTAGTTTGGTCATTCTATATTCAACCCGAGAGTAGAAAGGTAGAGTTATTGTAAAGAATCCAAAAGAAATACAAAGAAAAGTGGATGTAGCTCTTCATTAATAGAGTGAACCACTATAAACCTTGCACCTTTATTTTCATACAAGCACAGTCCTCCCATTATATTTACCACAAACTTCATACATGCTTTACTACATCATTTTCAATATCAAATAAACGCATTTTAGCCGGTAACCTGACAGGATACCTAAAGGTGACCCGGCGTAATCCTGTTGACGAAATTTCACCATCAACACTATACATATACAAGCATAAAAGCAGATTGATAAAGCCACCAAATTGATAAGAATGAGAGAAAGCTCGAGAAGAGTGCCTTACCGGAGCGATCCTGACGAGATTTCCCGTCACCGGAGAAGACAACTTTCTCTCTCTTCTCATTTTTCTTTCTTTTTTTTGGTATAGAGAAAGAGAAAGAGAACGAAAAAGAGGGAGACCGGTGAACGGAGAACGAAGAGCAGAGACCGGAGAAATGAGTGAGACAAGAGGGAGAGCACAGAGAACAGGGCGAAAAAGGAGAGAGAACGGAGTGATGGTAGACATGAGAGAGGAATATAGGATTATCAATGAGGGTAAAATGGGGAATAGAAAATTTTCATTAATGAGAAAAGAGGAGATTCCTGCACAAGTTAAAATCAGAAGCACCTAAAGGGCTGCTTCTGATTCTAGCGTGAAATGAGCTTCAGATTCTTGAATAAGCTACAATTTTGCTTCTTAACAAACAGTCCAAACAACTTTAGCTAGTTGAAAACGTGCTTTTAAGCTCTCAAAATCAATACCAAACTGAGAGTTTCATAACTTTTTAACATCATTTTTATTTTATTTTATTTTTCAAAGACAAAAATATAGTGTCGCTTGTTGTTTTAATTCTTAAAAATTGTATATTGATTTTAGAATACAAAACATAAATAAAAATGTAAATTTTAGACCCATCTCGGCCCCTGGACGCCCCATTACGCGGGCCGGGGGCTTTTTGACAACGTTTTACTTTATTTTTCATTTTTTGTGGCCATTTTTTGCAGGCATGCCCAGAAAAATGTAAGGATTGTGTCTGCAAAATTTCATTATTGTTTCACATCGTTTTTATTTTATTTTATTTTTTAAATACAAAAATAAGGAAAATCCTACAAAATAGAATATTTATCAAAAAAGGGTGCCACATGTTGCATTAATTCCTAAAAATCATATATTAATTTTAGAATGCAAAAAATAAATAAAACTGTAAATATTTGACCCATCCCGGCCCATGGGCGCCCCACTACGCGGGCCGGGGGCTTTTTGATAGCATTTTACATTTTTTTTGTTATTTTTGGTTGCCATTTTTTGCAACCATCCCAGAAAAATGTAAGATCGTGTCGGCAAAATTTTATAGTTGATTAACGTCATTTTTATTTTATTTTCTTTTTCAAATACGAAAAATAAGGAAAATCATAAAAAAATAGAATATTCAGCAAAAAATAGTGCCACTTGTTGCATTAATTCCTAAAAATCGTATATTAAATTTAGAATGCAAAACATAAATAAAAATGTAAATTTTTTAAGCACCAGGGCCCCTGGGCGCCCCACTACGGGGCTGGGGGCTTTTTGATAGCGTTTAACTATTTTTTATCATTTTTTGGGGCCATTTTTCGCAAACATGCCTAGAAAAATGTAAGGATCGTGTCTGCAAAATTTTAGAATATTTTCACATCATTTTTGTTTTATTTTATTTTTCAAAGATAAAAAGTAAAGAAAATGATAAAAAATAGAATATTCATCAAAAAATGGTGCCGCTTGTTGTATTAATTCCTAAAAATAATATATTAATTTTAGAATGCAAAACATAAATAAAAATGTAAATTTAGACCCATCGTGGTCCCTGGGCATCCCACTACACGGGCCGGAGGCTTTTTGACAGCGTTTTACTATTTTTTTTTTTTAGTTTTTGAGGCCATTTTTTGCATACCTACGTAGAAAAATGTAAGGATCGTGTCTACAAAATTTTAGAAATAGTTGACATCATTTTTATTTTATTTTATATTTCAAAGACGAAAAGTAAAGAAAATCATAAAAAATAGAATATTCATCAGAAAATGGTGCCGATTGTTGCATTAATTTCTCGAAATCATGTATTAATTTTAGAATGCAAACAATAAATAAAGGTAAATTTTTTACCCATCCCAGCCCCTGCGCTCCCCATTATGCGGGCCGGGGACTTTTTGACTGTGTTTTACTTTTTTGTCATTTTTGGGGCCAGTTTTTGCAGGCATGCCCAAAAAAAGGCAAGGATCGTGTCTGCAAAATTTCAGAACATTTTGACATCATTTTTATTTTATTTTATTTTTAAATATAAAAAATAAAGAAAATCATTAAAATGATGGGGTTTTTATTTTATTTTGACATCATTTTGTTGGGTTGAGCAGTCGCCATCGATATACTACGTGTTACGAAGAATTTTATAGTTGTATACATTACTCAAAATGATGGGGTTTTACAACACTATTCTGCTTTTTAGTAAAATTCATGGTAATTTTGGTAATCTTGGGAAGTAAATAAAATATTATATTAGACTTTTGCCAAGTTACCATTAGCTGTATTTTGGACTTTTTTTAAATAAAAAAAAAAACGCTTTATTATAAAGTTTTTTAGAATTGCATGTTCAAAAAGATTATTACGCTTAAATTCGTCTATATATTGAATAAACGGAAAACAGATAAAGAATCTCTAAAAATGGAAATAATATTCACAAGCTAATTCCAGGTGATCAAAAGAAATTCAAAATGTAAAAGGAAATATATAAAAAAAGGAAAATTCGGGTCAAAAAGATTGTAAAGATCTCTCTGTTACAGGAAGGCAAAAAGATCTAAAAATAATATTTGTGATAAATGAATTAATTTTTATCATAAAGAGTGGATCTTTATGATCTTTAGGATCAATAATTTGTGAGCATGATGAATTGATTATTTGATCTATTTCCCCTAAACCGACATGGTGTTCTCTTGGTTTATGGCTTCCATATGTACATAAATTTTACTTGGAATCAGCCCAAGAGCGTCAAATCATAAAACCCTACACAAAGTTAGCATGGTCCCGTTTACAAAAGAAAAAAAAAAGTGTTAGCACGGTCTAAATATATGTATGAGATACATTTACTAAATATATATAACCATTAAAAACTCGTCGGTATATATATATATATATATATATATATATATATGTGTGTATGTGATGTGCTTCGAATTAGAGGCAGCTATTTGATAAGAAAATCTCACGTAATGGAATTAGAGGCAGCTATTTGATAAGAAAATCTCATGTAATAAAGAAAAAGGAAAAAAAAAAAAGAAGGCCAATGATTGATTTATTTTCATGAGCTCTATTTACTCAACTTGGATAGATCACACCAACCAGCAGCGAATTACATTATATATAATGGACAGTGGTTAAAGCTTATGAGAAGGACACTAAAAACTTAGATGGCATAAAGTGATAATGTAGTTACTATGCCAAAGATAAAAGGTGTTCAAACCTAATAATTAACCGATTAAACCGATATGATCCAATCTAATTAATCGATTAATAATAGTGCGGATTGGATTAGTGGCCTTGATTGCTAATTAATGACCGATGATTACCGGGCAATTATCTTCACACTCGTTTAGACTTCTCCAGCATATTTCCTTATAAGCATAGCAGATAAAACCATCTCTGCGTTTATTACAATCTGACAGTGCACACCTAATAAATATTTTCATATCGTTATTTTCACCATCTCTCGTACTTTCCTTCATTGCTCCATTCTGACTGCTTTGAGGCAGAATAATGCTTTCACTGGCTGCTTACATATACACGTGATATCAATTTAGAAGAATGTAATGAATTCCGATATGGAAAATTATGAAGGTTATGAGACTATGCAATATAAACACAAATCCGAAAATTGTAGTAAACAGTATTTTTACGAAAAAAAATAGTAGGTGTCACAGTTATTTGGACTAAATAGCATTAAATAATAAATTTGTTATTCACTTTAAATAAGTTGTTAATTTAGCAGTTGCATACCTTTTTTGTGAGAAAGAGAACGTTTTCTCTTTTCCTATGTTCTTTCTTATTCAAAGATGAATGCGATAATCTATAGGTCTCAATAATTGAAAACATTTACAGCATTGTAATCGGACTTAAACTTAGGTGGTGTTTGGAAAATGGGTTGGAACTTGGAACCATGGTTTTGGTTTCAGTGTTTTTTTATATAAAAATTTAAATTTAAAAAATTCTGCTACATTATTTTCTCTCATAAAATTTAAATTATGATTCAAACCACCTAATTTGAATTCATGTTCCAAACCGGCCCTTCGATTATATGAATATGGTTGAGTATTGTCTCATTAGACTACAGTACGTACGGCGTGAGAGAGAAATTATTCGATGCTAATATGTATGATTGAAAAATAAATGCATAGATTTTATGACATAATCAGCCTTATATAAACTCTACCCAATTAGTTAGAATTTTATAGAATGATACATATGTCATATGTGTCATGTTTTTTAATTCGAGAAGGGAAAAAATCTCACACAATAAAATATAACCAAATCGAAAAACTGAAAAAAGCCCTTCTTTTGAGACTTCGAAATTTATTTATTAATTTGTTTTAGGGGATTCTCAACAGTATTTAAAATCCAAACGAAAATGGAAAATATTACCATTTAAAAGATGAGAAAACTAGTGTAGAGTGTAGTGTTGTGCTGTAAGCTAATAATTTTTGGACTCTGGCAACAGCAAATAAGTACGTATAATTCCTGGAAATTTGAATTTGCCTAAGCAATTGGTCTATGTGAACAGAAATTAAAGATAAAAAAATTTACTATCTTTTTCTTTCTTTTTTATCTTCTCATCTCAATCTCAAACTCCGATAGTCATTCCTACTGAGCAGGGAGATGGATTTTGGGATCTATCTTTTGGGTAGAATTTGTTCATTTAACTTTTTTTTTTTTTTTATGTATTATATAGTTCTAATATTTTTATGATAAATAAATACATATGTCCACTTACAAGTAATTAATTTTTTAGTGGTGATAAGTTTGGTCTACAGTCTACTCAATCTCAATTTGGTTGTGGTAAGTTCTTTGGGTTTACAATTTTATTGGGTTTTTATGTAGTTTTAAAATTAAATCTATAGCTTTTGAATGCCTCGAAGTTTGACATTAACAATAGGTTCATTATAATATCAACTATTTGAAAAACTTACACTCGCTAGAGGGGGATGACATACGTTTTTCAAGAGTCAAATATATATATATATTTTTCTTGCGGAAGGTCTACTCAAAAAGAGAAGATCAAGAAATTAGAAGGAATAATTTTAAAGCACAAAAAATTAGATGTGCAAAATTTAGGCATGCAATGCTATATTATAGATCTCTTATAAAAAAGAAAAAAAGAAACTATGTTATAGATGTAGGCCTCGTTCATTTCACCGATTCGAGTTTTCAGTTTTAGGTTTCTACAGTGAAAAGCTCTCAGAAAATGTCACATCTTAGCTTGAATTGAAAACTCGAGTCCGCAAAGTGAACAAGGCCGTAGAGTTAGACTTTAATACTCACATACGGTGAGGGCAAAGAGGGTTATGAAGGCCATGCAGTAGAGAGCCACCAAAACTCGGTTGAGTTGAGAAATCGCCATGGATATTGTTCAGAATTTTATGGTTTGTATATATGACTCTCAAAAAGTTGGAGTTTTATAACATAATTCGGCCTGCTATATTTAGTAAAGATCTTGGTGAGTAAATAAGAGATTACATTGAATGAAAAGATAACAAATTATAAATAACTTCTAAAGATGGAATCAGTCATCCGTAACAAAAAAAAAAAAAAAAAAAGGAAAGGGAATGACTCACTAGTTCAAGGTAATCAAATCAAAAGAAGTTCAAAATGTGTGCACACACACACACAATTTCCGGGTTAAAAATATCATAAAGATCTCTGTTACAGAGAAAAAGGGATAAGATTTCAGTATATATATATATATATATATATGGCCAAAAAAAATTGATCTTAATATATATGGTAAAAAAAATTGATCTTCGTCGTAAAGAGTTAGTGGTAATGAACTGATTTTTATCGCAAAGAGTTTGCGATCACGATGAATTGATTATTTGGTCTATTTCCCCTTTTCATATATATTTGGTTGGAATACTGAGAGGTTGTTTTTTTAGAGTGTGATTTGAGTGTAATTTTTTAGTTGAATTTGAGTTATAACTTGAGTTGAAGTTGTAACTTGAATAAAATTGAGTAAAGTTGAATAAAGTTGGAACTTAAAAGAACGTAAACTTAAATAAAGTTGTAATTTGAGTTTAAATTTTTTTTGAGTTTTGTTGCAAAAGAACAACCCCTGAATATTGATTTTTATCATAAAGCGTGCGTTAAAAATAAATTGGTCAGCCGAAATGGTATTCTCATGGTTTATGGCTTCCCCTATATCATGTAGTTCTGGAAAGTATTTGCTACTGATTCTTGTTTTATTGTGAACAATTTTGTAAAGAAATTTTGGTTAAACATTGCTATTTTCTTCTTTGTCCCCATCCCCGGTTAAGATTTATTGAAAGCTATATCATCTTTTATTTTTCATAGTGATAAGGATGTATTCCAGCTTATGGTAAGGATTTTTTTTTTCTTATTCGTGAAAAGCTTATAGTATGGATTTTGTTATTAGCATCATGACATTTTTCTTTATTGGTCCTTTTGAGACTTTGACGAACAATCAAAATGACCTTTTGTACCAGGATTATTTTGGCCACTTATTGAACATTAAAATTACAAAATTGACTGCGAAATTTCGACCAGACCTTTACAATAATGATTCCACAATCATGATAAATTAAGATCAAGATTCTCCAGAACATTTATAGTAAGAATTATGTAATTATGATACAGATAAGAGCTTTATAAATAAGGATTCCGTACTTATGACTTAGAATTATTTTAAAAAAAGTGAATGTGTGAAATAATAAACCAAAAATAAAATAAATAAAAATTAACACACAAGAAAAAAAGAGTTTGGACTTTATTGAGTGTCTATATATTGAGTGTCTTACGCTTGCTAGTTGCTATGAGATAGGGGTGTTTAAAATTAGTAAATAACCAATTAAACCGATCCGATCCAATCTTCAATCCCTTTTCATTTGTAGAGTTATTTACATGTCAATCAAAAAGAATACATGAAGAAATTAGAAGGAGCAAAATTATATGGTTGTACGTATGACTGTCAAAATGATGAGGTTTTATAATATTATATATACGACACTCAAAATAATGGGATTTTATAACACAATTCAGCTTGCTATATTTGGAGTCAAGATCTATACTCGACCCAGGATTTTACGATTAGCTTTATTTGGAGTCAAGATCTTTGGTCCTCTTGTTGTCCATCCGCTTAAATCTTGATAACTCAATATAAAAACGGATTAATTAACAGGGTCAATTTGAGAGGAGAGAAATGCTAATTCCTACCCAAACAAAACTATAATCCATCTAATATCGCCAATAAATTTTGTTAACGGCTCCGCCGGCAAGCTTCGCCGATGAGATATCACGTTATATATGAACAGCTTATTTAACTATATTGCTGAAGCATCATTGGTGCTGTATATGTGAAAATTTTGGTGATTGAAGATCGTTGTCCCCAATCGCGAAATAGCTTTGTTTATGTTCTTTTTTTTTTTTTTTTTTTTTTTTTTTTTTTTTTTTTTGAAGTTTTGGAAGAGTGGAATTTGTTGGGTCTGACCTGGATTTCTTCTTTTCCTTGTAATAAGAGGAGAAAAACGCTATTTGGTGTGGATTTTTTTTTCACTGTTGCCGATTTATATATTCAATTTGGTTTTGGCAATATGCGGCAAGAGATAGAGAGTTTTCCTGGTAGGATAATCTCATCGTAGTATCTATTTATAACGGTTAGATATCACTACAAGAATTTGAATTTTTTGTTACCAAAAATTCGGTAACTAAAAGTCCTGTTTTTGGTAGCAAAATATTTTTGTTACCAAAAAAATTTGGTAGCAAAAAGTGGGTAGCAGAAAGTATTAGTTACCAAATTTTTGGTAGCAAATAGTTTTTGTTACCAAAAAATTTTTTGGTAACAAAATGTATTTGGTAGCAAAATATATGATATTCGGGGACCAAAAATTTCAATAACAAAAGGTTTTGGTAGTAAAAAGTGTGAGCTTTCTGCTACCAAAAATTTTGGTAGCAAAATATATTTAGTAGCAAAAGGTGTGACCTGTCTGCTACCAAATATTTTGGTAGCAAAAAGTGTGAGCTTTTTGCTACCAAAATTTTGGTAGCAAAAAGTGACCTTTCTGCTACCAAATATATTTGGTAGCAAAAAGTGTGAGGATTTTGCTACCAAAATTTCGGTAGCAAAAGGTATTTGGTAGCAAAAAGTGCGAGCTTTTTGCTACCAAAATTTTGGTAACCAAATATATTTGGTAGCAAAAGGTATGAACTTTCTGCTACTAAAATTTTGGTAGCAAAAAGTGTGAGCTTTCTACTACCAAAATTTTGGTAACAAAATATATTTGGTAGCAAAAAGAATCAAGTATCAAATATTTAGTAGCAAATAGACAGATTTATGTACCTGTATTTTTTGAAAAAATATATATAAATAAAATACCAAATATTAATTTAAAAATCTCTAAATATTTCAATACATATTAGAATCCAAACAAAATACTAAAATAGTCATACTTAAACAAACCCAAACATTTATGTAAATATTGTACTAATAAAATTATAGTATTACAAAAATGAAACGCTCTAACAAATTGAGGCCGGTGGTGGCAGTGGCGGAGGATCTTCTATTTTTGGGATGGAAGGTCCAGGATGATCGGATGGTGGATTTATTTGTTGAAGTAGCTTTTGAATAAGCTCCTATTGTTGCTTCATTAGGATTTCCATATCCGACATACGACGTTTATTTTCCTGAACTTCATTTTCAAGTTTTTCATATCCTAAACCTCTAGATTTGCGACCTTGTGGCGCTTTTCTTAGTATAGGACCTATGCCACGCTTGAGACCATATTTTTCATACCTCTTGCCAAAACTTGAGAGTAAATTTCTTCCTCTGCATCAGAGTCAAGTTCTGACCCATCTAGTGCTTCACTTAAACGAGCATCGCGGATCTTGATCATTTGTTCCTGCATTAGGCAAAGTGTTATAAACTTTCAAATTAGAGTAAAAAAAATATAAAATCAAACAAAATGATAAAGTGTTTAGTAATTCTTATATAATCTTCCTTTGCTCTCTCAGTTGTCCATCCCCGTGATTCACTCCAATGAGTGTTCTTGAAGACCTCAAAATACCTTCCCGAAGTATTTGAGTCAGAACTTGAATGTGTGTTCTTTTGGTAGCAAGAATTTTCTTTTTGCCACCAAAATAACAATTTGGTAGCAGAATCATGTTTTCTGCTACCAAAATTTGGTACCCGAAACTTATATTTTTTGTTACCAAACATTATTTTGGCAGCTGAAAGCATACTTTTTGCTACCAAATATGAATTTGGTACCAGAAAGACATATTAAAGATTAAAAAAATAACGTTTTAATGTTAAAAATTATTTAAGAATCATTGTTCTAATAACATTATAACAAAAAATATAGTTTTGAAATTGAGATACATTATTCAAAGTTAAAAATCAATCAACTAAGGAAATTATATACTATTTTATGTGGAACATATACTTAGTTAACAATATCACATATATATACATATGAACATGTCTCTTGCTATACCTACACAAAATAGTTAAATTATCAAATAATTGTTATACAAAATATACTAGAATGATTGTTAAAACTTAATATAGGACATATTCATAGAAAATTGAAAAAAAAAAAAAACCAAATACAAGCACAAAATATAAATATTAATGTTTTATATGATTTGCTACCAAACACAACTTTTGGTAGCAAAAAATGCCTTTTTGTCACCAAAATAAGAATTTGGTAGCAGAATCATGTTTTCTGCTAGCAAAATTTGGTACCAGAAACTTATAGTTTTTGTTACCAAACATTATTTTGGTAGCTGAAAGCACACTTTTTGCTACCAAATATGAATTTGGTACCAGAAAGACATATATTAAACATTAAAAAAATAACGTTTTAATGTTAAAAATTATTTAAGAGTCATTGTTCTAATAACATTATAACAAAAAATATAGTTTTGAAATTGAGATACATTATTCAAAGTTAAAAATCAATCGAATAAGAAAATTATATACTATTCTATGTGGAACATATACTTAGTTAACAATATCACATATATATAGGGTGGGTTTGGTATTACTTTTAGGAGAGAAAAAGCACTTATCTGGGAATTTTTCTTTGTTCCTCTCGTTGCCGTTCGAAGCAGGTTCCCCGGCTCCGTTCACCGGCCTCTCTCTCCGTTCGCCGGCTCGTAACTTGCTTTATTAGTAGAATCTATAAAAGAGTATGTATTTAGCATGGCTCCCCCATTTTTTATCAACCATTCTTATTATGCTACTAAAAAAGAATAGTTCCCAGTGGAGGACAATGTTTTTTTGTTATCTCATTATTACTGTTCCACTAAAATAGCATAGTCTCCAGTGGAGGACCATTTTTTTTTTAGTCATGCTACTAAAAAACACATAGTACCTAGCGAAGAACCATTTTTTTTTGTTTCTCATTCTTACAACGTATTGTCCCTACACTACAAGAAATATCAACATCAATAGCAGACTAAAAACGCTATTAATCAATAGCAATAGCGCTTTTTAGAGCGCTAGGACAGCAGGCGCTATAATAGGTCCTAAGAAAACATAACGTTTTAAGAGAATTATAGAAAGCGCTATAGAATTGAAGTATTATAGCGTTTAAGACAAGTTATTTTCATCCTCTTACAACTCTTTAGCATGGCTACGATACATATTAATAACTTTTTTTCCTTGTTATGTTCATATTGTTGTAACTTTTTAAAATTATTATTGATATCCTTTTGAATTCATTGAAATAAATAGTAATTCTGAGACATGTGATATATCTAAATAGAAACATTCAAATTAAAACATGAAAACATTCAATATATCAATTGTTATTAGTATCTACCAAGCTGGCAATAAAATTACGTCTACAACATAATTCATACAATATCCAAAACCTTAACATTCAAAACAAGTAAAGAAAATAGAGAAGTCATCTCCAAAACGTCTAACTAGTGCAATAGTGAAGTAAATCCTTCCACCTTGACAAAATGCTTGAACAAAAAAGTCATCTCCATTGTTTAACCTGTAAGAAAGTGATCTACTATCAAAACAATAATCAAACTCAACTAAAATTTCCACCATTTAACCTATAAATAAAGCAAGGACTATGACCAGAAACTGAAAAAAGGAAAAAAAAAAAAAAAAAAACAGGTAAAATGTACACTATGAGCATACCTTGCGGGACTGCTTCTCTTGCTCAGTTTTTTGAAACTGCAAACATGACACCATTGCAATAGGAAGTAAGACAATGATACAGAAAAACTGAAGCAACCGTAGAGTTATAAGAATCTTATAATTTCCAGAAACACAACATACATACAAATAGTACTTGCCAAACATAACTCAAATAGGTTAGATGCTGGCTCCAAACTGTTCAATTTTTTTCTTACTTCAGAACTCTATATACTGGGATGATTGTGTTCATCCCCAAGATATGGAAGCAATGTGGAAGACTCCAGAAGTAAGAGCCGAATGGTTAGATGCTGGGGAGACTTGGGGGGGATGGCGGGCCTAGGTTGGGGGGGCTTGGCCTAGGAGGGGGGCCTGGGCTGGTGGGGGGCCTGGCCTAGAAGGGGGACTGGGCTAGGAGGGGGCCTGGCCTAGGAGAGGGCCTGGCCTAGTGGGGGGCTTGGGCTGGGGGGCCTGGCCTAGAGAAATGCATGTACTAACTTTTCTCTCCATGTGAAGCTTTCAGAGCATGATTCATGCCAAATTGGAAAGATAGAAATGGCGCAACATATTTTTGACTTACAATAACATCTATTTTACAAGCAAAAGAACTTGCAAAATAATTTTCCTTCTAATTTAACTAGCAACCAGTACGAAGCAAAGATCTATATATGATCCCTTCTTCTAATTGATTATGTCAACAGAGAAATGCATAATAAATAGAACAGAGAAAGTAGTAGTTTAATGAAATCTAACAGCTCAGGTACATACTCGTTAGTATTGAAAGTATGTCAAGTATTAAGAACTTACTCTGCAGCGTTTTGGAAAGGCCGATTAAAAAATAGTTTAATGAGATCTAACAGCTATGGTACAGCATCAGCTGCAATCCTTACTAGTTTGTGACTTATCTGCAAAACATGCAAACAAAAATAATAAGTAAAAACTGAGATTTACTTCAAATAATAACTTGATAGGACTCAGAGCAAGGCATTACAGTAATTAAGTTAGAGAGGACAATATATTCAAGTTCCTCCCTGTAAGCATTCATCAAGGTAAGCAAGGAGACGAACGACTGCTGGCGAGCCATACAAAGGGCAAATGAATCATCCAAAATTTATGTTGAAGAAATAATAAATTATAAGGCACTAGATTTCACTCAAAAAAATATTGAGCAACCCAGGAATTCGTTCACATCAAGAGTTTCAGACTTTGCTTCTAATAGGAAACTTTTGCACTTGTCATATGAGCCACAACATAATGTGATAAGGACAATCCATTGCCCATCCCCATGAGATCCACTTGACAGGAATCGCGACTGCAATTCATAAAAGAAAAGGAGAAGAAAAAACCTGATCAAACTCCAATTTCTGATCTTTTACTTTGACAGACACAACAGGGTATCCTTGTTGATTCGTCCATGAATTCATTAGCCTGTTCACCGGTTCACCAGATCCCTCTTCAAGAGCATCCCATAAATCTTTCGTCTTTGCATTTGAGTAAGCATGTTTTTTTATGTATGAAGCAAGTGATCTCTGATTGTACAAAAAATAAAATAAATCCACACACATACACGCAGAAAGAAAATCTACATTAGTCGCAACATGTAAATATATTTTTAAAATTTTTTAAAAAAATAATAATAAATGAGGAACAAGGGAAGAAAAGGCTATAGCACATACAGTGCATCAATGTCTATCACCAAACAAGACTCCTACGATGCTTCTTAATTTTCTAAATGTTAGTTATTATTATGTTCTATTTCCACTGTTCACTGATTACAAACAATATTTAAAACAATATCAGCCACAACTAAACTTCCCATTGTCAAATTCCTAAAAGACATCTAAAACCATTCTAATAGAAGTTTAAGATTAGAAAATTATTCTAAAATGAGCTAATTGCTGTAAACCTGAAAGGGTTCAGTACCAAGATAGCTTTGTAGCATTCGAATTACAGAAGCACCTTTCTTATAGCTTATTGCATCAAATATTTCATCTATCTCAGAAGCATGATTTATCTCCACCTGAAAAGAAAAGTGTAATCAAAGGAAAATTTTAAAAATACTTGATATTATAACACCTCATGGAATATTAAAATGTCATAAACTAGTCTACACAAGAAGCACCTCAGTGGGGTGAGATTCTTCAAGCCCATCCAGCCTGAGACCCTCAACAGATTCATCAAGAAACTGAGTCCATACTTTCCACTATGGGAACAAGCTATCCGTTGCTAAATAGCTCACCTATTCCATACAATTTATTCTAGATAAGCAGGTGTTGTGAGAGGTAGAACATAAAAACAAAATTTTGAACCATAATGATTTTACCCATGTTGCAAATCCCTCATTCAGCCATAGATGTGTCCACCACTCCATGGTTACCAGATTACACCGAACCATTGGTGCGCTAGTTCATGGGCTACAATGGTAGCAACCTTACAAAGCATCCACTCTATGGGTGTATTTTATAGAAGCAAACTGTGATTCTTGTACAGAGAAATGAATTCTTCTAAAAATCCCAAACCTAAAGTTCACGGTTCAAGAAAACAGCTTACAGAATTAGAAGCTAACTACAGTTCACGGTTTAAAAAGCCCAGAAATTCAAGACATAAAACAGCGTACAGAAACAGAGGCTATGGCTCAAGAAGCCCAGAAACTCAAGGCATACCTGAATCAAGACGATTTCACGAGAAGCAAACTGTGATTCTTGTATAGAGAAATGAATTCTTCCAAAAATCCAAAACCTAACATTCTAATTTGGGGTGTTGCGCAATGAGGGAAGAATTCGTCCGGGCTTCGAGTGAAAAACGAGGGCTTCGAGTGAATTGCGCAAAGAGGGCTTCGAGTGAAAGAAGAGGGCTTCATGGCTTTTTCCTTTCGTTGACTAAAAAGCCCTAAGAGTGGGAATTGTTTCAAGTTGAAGCTTGCGGAGAAGTGGGCAGAGCAAGAAAATCTCTCACATTTGGTTCACCGCGTGAGAAGAGTTTTGGAAGTAAATGGGATTCGACAGATTAGGGGAAGAGGCGAATGAGGTTTTTTTTTTCTTATGTTCAGTTCGTATCGTATGGGATTCGGCAAAGTGGTGGAGGAGGGGAAAGCCAAAATCGGACCAAAAAAAAAAGAGGGAGGAGCGGGAGTTTTGAAATTTCCGCGAAAAAGGGGGAGTGAGAATTTTGAGATTTCAAAAAAAGTATTTCCACTATCCACCCAATATCATTTTAACGTGTACATTAGAATATATTTAAATATATATACAATAAACCAGTCAAAATTTCATGAACTTTTAATATAAATATATATAAATATTATAACTATTTATAAACGCTATTATATATAGATGATATAACGTTTTTTCAAAAACGCTATAACTTACCGCTACAAAAAACCTATTGTGGTGTAGTGCTAATGGAGGACCATGTTTTTTCGTTACTCTACAGACGGCAATGAAATCAAGAAATCAATGGTTTAAGAACAGAACGAAATGAAATCAATGGTTTAAGAAATCAATGGTTTAAGAAATCAAGAATGAGGCCACGAGAGTCTTGGACGGCAATGAAATCAAGAACAGAACCAAACACAACTTTTGGTAGCAAAAAATGCCTTTTTATCACCAAAATAAGAATTTGGTAGCAGAATCATGTTTTCTGCTACCAAAATTT
>NW_010366040.1:271589-292969 GCF_000414095.1 Morus notabilis
TATAGGGTGGGTTTGGTATTGCTTTTAGGAGAGAAAAAGCACTTATCCGGGAATTTTTCTTTGTTCCTCTCCTCTCCTCGTCGTTCGAAGCAGGTTCCCTCACTCCGTTCACCAGCCTCTCTCTCCTTTTACCAGGTCGTAACTTGCTTTATTAGTAGAATCTGTAAAAGAGTCTGTATTTAGCATAACTCTCCCATTTTTTATCACCCATTCTTATTATGCTACTAAAAAGAATAGTCCCCAGTAGAGGACAATGTGTTTTTGTTATCTCATTATTACTGTTCCACTAAAATAGCATAGTCCCAGTGGAGGACCATTTTTTTTACTCATGCTACTAAAAAACACATAGTACCCAGCAAAGGACCATGTTTTTTTGTTTCTCATTCTTACTACGTATTGTCCCTAGTGGAGGACCATGTTTTTTCGTTACTCTACAGACGGCAATGAAATCAAGAAATCAATGGTTTAAGAACAGAACGAAATGAAATCAATGGTTTAAGAAATCAATGGTTTAAGAAATCAAGAATGAGGCCACGAGAGTCTTGGACGGCAATGAAATCAAGAACAGAACCAAACACAACTTTTGGTAGCAAAAAATGCCTTTTTATCACCAAAATAAGAATTTGGTAGCAGAATCATGTTTTCTGCTAACAAAATTTGGTAGCAAAAAATTATGTTTTTTGG
Organism: Morus notabilis; assembly: GCF_000414095.1. Taxonomy (NCBI): domain Eukaryota; kingdom Viridiplantae; phylum Streptophyta; class Magnoliopsida; order Rosales; family Moraceae; genus Morus; species Morus notabilis. The sequence continues at coordinate 272,274 of NW_010366040.1, forward strand.
TAGCAAAAACTTGATTTTTTGCTACTAAAATTTGGTAGCAACAAATTATGCTTTTGGTAGCAAAAACTTAATTTTTCGCTACCAAATTTTGGTAGCAGAAAACATGATTCTGCTACCAAATTCTTGGTAGCAAATGTTATATGTTTTGCTACCAAAAATAATTTGGTAGCAAATACCTCGGGCGGGAAAAAAATTTGCTTCCCGCCAACTTTTTGTTACCAAAACATTTTGGTAGCAAAAAAGTCATATTTTGCTACCAAATTTTTAGTAGCAGAATCTTATGTTTTTATTACTAAATATTATTTTGGTAGCAAAAAGCTCTTGACGGGAACCAAAATTCTTTTCCCGCCATGTTATTTGTTACCAAATTATATTTGGTAGCGGATTGTGTTATTTTTGCTATCAAATTTGATAACTAAAGCCTTGATACTTTCAGCTACCAAAATTTGGTAGCAAAAAGTGTATTTTCTGCCACCAAAAATGTTTTGGTAGCAAAGGGTTGGACTCTTAAAGTCACTATTCTTGTAGTGCATTCTAATACCATATACCAATTTCTTATGTTGAGGTCGGAAGTGCTTTAGTGAATAGATTAGCCATATTGTCGCATGAGCGAATTTTTGGAACGTCAATATTACCATTCTTTTGTCGCTGATGTGTGAAGCAGAACTTCGGCGAAATATGCTTGGTTCTATCACCTGTGATATATCCTCTTTTTATTTGAGCAAGACATTCTCGACTCGCTCCATCTAATGTAAGTAATTCAGCATGATTTAATGAAGCAGTAAAAATGTTTTATTTTCTAGAGCACTGTGACGTTGTTGTGTCACCACTCGTGAAAATATAACATGACTGCGATCAAACTTTATGTGGATCAAACATAATGTATTTAAAATATCGGGTAAACACGTTAAATAACGTCCAATATGTACACATAATAAATCACAATTCTATTGCATCGAAAACATTTAAATCATACCATGTTTTATTTTACTTTAGCATCCCGAGCCTCATCGCGATCACCAGTGTTAGGTCCGTTTTTATCCTGGTGTCACAAGTGGTGTTACAACACTTTACTGTAACACTTTTTGTGACAGAAAATCTAAAATTAAACCAGCAAAATAGTAAAGCAGGAAACTAATGCAGAAACGTAAAGGACACCAAAAAAATGATGTCGCAGTTCAGTGCGCACACCTACTCTGCGGGGCTACGCCCAGACATTGATCAATCCACTAAGTTTAAAAGATTACAAAGGACCGAACGGTCTTACACACTCAACGACTCCCTCCTTGACGATGTCCCCGTTGCCTAGAATCTCCTTAGAAATCTTGATCAGCGAGCACCACTCGACTTGACAGTTTCCTCCCGAAACCAAAGAAATCTTCTCCCGAAGAACCAACTCGAAAGTGTTCTAACAATTTGTCGCAACATATCAAGCGACACTTAACATTACAATCTCATTCTCACATGAACACACACAACTTTTCTTTTTTCAGCACACAGTCTGCATAATACTTTCAGCACATTGTCCATCTCCTTTTTCTGCCGTTCAACCTCTAATACAAAAAAGCTCCCAGCTATTAATCCCACAAAGTCAACTCTTGATTTTGAGCAAGCAAATCCTCTTATTTTCAGCCCTTAAGCATGACAGCTAAATTTTCCTTAAGTGGCTCACCAATTTACAGTGCCTACCAAAACTTACCACCAATTTGCCAAAAATAATTTTCAAACAATTTGCCAAAAAATAAGCCAATCACAAATTACACTAACAATCTCACCCTTTGGCTATTTTTGGCAAAACTAACATAAAAAATCTATTACAAGATAGAAGATAAAAAAAAAAAAAAAACAACTAAGGGGGTATTAATAGTTCTCCTCCTTTTTGACAAATACAGCCAAAGTTAAAAGGAATACTAATAAAATAACCTTTTAGAAGCTGTTGCTCCCCCTGAGTCTTCTACGAGTCTTACTCCCCCTGAATGTAACACTCTCTTAAACTTGATATTATCACCTGTCAAATGCTTGGACCAGCCACCATTACTACACACACAACCATTAGTACATGCTTCTAAAGAAGTATAAGTCCTATGACACCTTAAATCAGATTTCCTTACCCAAACACGTCTAGGAAATTTGTTTTGCACATCAATCCTTGCTTTAGGTGTCCTTCTTGAGTTTGCGGAATTTGGTGGATTCATGAGCATACCTCTCTTCAAAGCATTCAAATACTTATAGCATCTTGGTCTTATATGGCCAGCTAAACCGCAGTAATGACATATGGGAACAAATCTTTTACGTCGAGGAGGTGAAATAATAACCTTCTTATTGAGGGTTGTCCGAGGTTCAGAAGCATGTGTCTCCTTCACAAATACTGTCTTGGACGTTGAACATTCAACGGTGTAGCCAAGTCCATGACGATCACAACTTGCTTTTCCTATAGAGAGAATATGATCCAATTTGGTGGTGCCGGAATTCATCATCTTCAAATTTTTCTGAGTGCTCTCTAGTTCAGCTCTTGTGTCCTGCAACTTTTTCTCATTTTTAGTAGCTTGAAATTCATTGTTAACGGCAACCCTCTTAAGCACATCATTCTCTTTAACAAGCTCACCAACTTGCTCTCGTAGAGACTTATTCATTTCACACACTTTAATCCATTTGCTGAACATGGTCTTATAGGATTCTTGTGTGGCATCAATAGTCAACTCCTCACCATCACTGTCACTTTCAGAATCTGAAAAATCTCCTCCGTTTTCACTGTTCACAGAATCTGTTACAGGCAGTGTTGCAACACTGTCTGCGACACTTTTTGTAACACTGTCTACAAAAACACTTTGATCAGTATAAACATTGAAAGCAACATAGTTGCTCACATGGTCTTCATCCTCCGGACTGCCTTCAGAGTCTTCATCACTCCATGTAGCATTAAACGACTTCTTCTTCTTCTTGAGGGTGTTGGCACACTCGGATTGAATGTGGCCATATCCGTCGCATTCCCGGCATTGAATACCCCTGTTTTTGGTCTTCATCTCTATGTTATTTGCTGCAGCTTTATTCTTCTGAAAGTTGCTGGAATTGCCATTTCTTGAATTCTCATTCTTCCTATTGACCTTCTTCATCACCTTGTTGAATTTCTTCGACAACTTTGTTATGGACTGGGCCAAGTCTTCTTCATCATCATAATCAACTTTGGCTTGTAATGTAATACTTTTCTCCTTCTTTCCTTCCTTGTTTTCATCCAAATTCATCTCAAAAGTGCGCAAAGAACCCATTAGCTCATCAAGTTTCATTGTTTGGATATCTTTGGCTTCCTCAATAGCTGTCACCTTATAAGCAAACCTCCGTGGAAGAGACCTCAAGACCTTCCTCACAAGCTTCTCCTCTGATATTTTCTCTCCAAGGGCAAATGCCTCATTAGCAATATCACACAATTTTGAATTGAAATCAAAAATTGTTTCATCTTCAAGCATGCGTAAGTTTTCAAACCTAGTAGTAAGAATTTGAAGCTTTGATAGTCTCACGGCTGTCGTGCCCTCATGCGCCATTTGCAGAATTTCCCAAGCCTCCTTAGCCATCTCACATGTAGAAATGAGCTTGAATTGATTGGCATCCACTTCATTGAAGATGGCATTAAGAGCTCTTGAATTGCTATTCGCCAATCGATCTTCTTCAGTAGACCATTTCTCTTCGGGTTTCATAGCTTCTTCTCCAGCATCATTTTTAGTAACGGGGTGCGTCCAACCAATCAACACAGCACGCCACGCTTTCTCATCAAGTGCTTTGATGAACGCCTTCATACGAACTTTCCAATAAGAGTCATTGCAGCCATCGAGGAGAGGAGGATGTGAAACTGAACCACCTTCTCTCAAAAAATCCATCCCTGCTATAACAAACCAACTCCCAAAATCTCACAGGCAAGGGTAATAGTTCCTTTTTGTTTGACTATGTTAGGTTCGTTTTTATCCTAGTGTCACAAGTGGTGTTGCAACACTTTACTGTAACACTTTTTGTGACAGAAAATCTAAAATTAAACCAGCAAAACAGTAAAGCAAGAAACTAATGCAGAAACGTAAAGGACACCAAAAAAATGATATCGCAGTTTAGTGCGCACACCTACTCTGCGGTGCCACGCCCAGACATTGATCAATCCACTAAGTTTAAAAGATTATAAAGGACCGAACGGTGTTACACACTCAACGACTCCCTCCTTGACGATGTCGCCGTTGCCTAGAATCTTCTTAGAAAACTTGATCAGCGAGCACCACTCGACTTGACGGTTTCCTCCTGAAACCAAAGAAATCTTCTCCCGAAGAACCAACTCGAAAGTGTTCTAACAATTTGTCGCAACATATCAAGCGACACTTAACATTACAATCTCATTCTCACATGAACACACACAACTTTTCTGTTTTCAGCACACAGTCTGCATAATACTTTCAGCACATTGTCCATCTCCTTTTTCTGCCGTTCAACCTCTAATAGAAAAAAGCTCCCAGCTATTAATCCCACAAAGTCAACTCTTGATTTTGAGCAAGCAAATCCTCTTATTTTCAGCCCTTAAGCATGACAGCCAAATTTTCCTTAAGTGGCTCACCAATTTACAGTGCCTACCAAAACTTACCACCAATTTGCCAAAAATAATTTTCAAACAATTTGCCAAAAATAAGGCAATCACAAATTACACTAACAACCAGTGAGATAAAAACTAAATATAACATATTACATAAGTTAGTAACAGAGTAACCTAACTTTATAAACTAATAATTCTGTTGAGATTATAACCTTCCAGAATATGTAAAATATCTAGTAAAAAAATATTACGTTAGAATATATATATATATATATATATCCAATCCATAGAATATGAAAAATAACTTTTCAATTTTTTAGTAGAATAAATGATGAATTTAAAATCGATGGTAGAAATAAAATCATATTATCTTGTTGATGCTATCACTGAAAAATTCCCTTTGATTTAGTTCAAACCTTTTAAGGGTGTCCAACTACAAATTTTTTTAATGTTTAGATTTCCCAAATATTTAAATAACCGTTAAATTTAGTCATGAACCCCGATTTGGACAAGGCTCGTTTTTAAAGATCCAGATCTTTGTTTATGATAACATTGAGCACACAAACGCTTGCAGATAGGACTGACATCTGGCATATTTTTTGCCTTTATTTTCTGCTAATTAGAGAGACTGTGTGGGACTGTAAGTGGAAGAGAGATAAACATTAGGGTTTATCACTAATTGTTGATAATTTGGAATTGTCTAAATGGTGGAACCCGAATTTAGAGTTAATTAGTTACTTGACGAGCACTAAAAAGTAATGTTACAACAGAATCATGATGTTTTGTAATACATTTATTTATTTAACGCTATTAACAAAATTATCCCTTCACCACTCTCAAAAAGAAAAATTATCCCTTCATATTTGCATAGCTTTATCTCCGTTTATATTGACTTATCAGTAGTCAATTGTTTTTATTTTGTCACGCGTTTTCTCATGTCGACCATATTTATTTTTGAAATTTCTTTTCACGCACCGAACTGGCTTGTCCGGTACTCTTGGGCAACTTGGCACGTGCTAATTTATCACCATTAACAAGAAATTAAATCAATTTAACTAAAACGTTGAAGTCTTTTTAGGAAAAAAAAAGTTCATTTCATTAAAAAAATATTACATTCTCTAGTGGCAAGTAAGCTTCATTTCATTAAAAAAAATATTATATACTCAAACTAGTCGCAAGTGAGCACCACTTACAATATAATTTTTATCGCGAACATTGACTAGATCCACCAGTAAAGATAGATGAGGCACATGGGCGAAACACAAGTGCCGAGACTCAATGAGGAAAGACCCGCTCGGCACATAAATATTGAGCGCGACCAAGACTCGTTAGACAAAACCACAACAGTCGATGGATTAATCCAGTCGACCGAGACCAAACCCCAAATAATAGGGACACGAGCGACACAACAGAATCAAATCTAGTCCGATACCATCATCCATGCCATTGATAAATATATGGGACACATTGATAAGCTCGGAAGGCGGGAAACCACCTCCGTCATTACAGAACTAACACAATAGCAAAACAACATAAACAAATACCAACAAGCTGGAAGTATGAACGCAATTATTATTAAATAATAAAAACAACAAAAAGCATAATTAGCCATAGCCAACAAGTAGGACTCAATAGCAACAAATCAGCCATCGCGTCATAGAGTAGGCAATCGAATCTCTGAAGAGCTGCCACAAAAGCGCCGAGAGTTCGGTGACCTGCCAGAGGCGGTGTTAAGACTCTGGCGTAAGAAGAAAACCAAAGAGAGAAACCTTAATCTCCTCTACGAACAAGAGAGAGAGAGAGAGAAAAAAAAATTTGTTTTAACTACAACTTTGAAGTCTTGAACCAATAGTTTTGTAAGTTCTAGAATAGGCCAAGAATGTGATATTTAACGTGGTCACGTCATTTCGCTGCACCCTTCCATGATCTTTTATTTACATAGTTTCTAATTGTATATTGTTGAGGTTAAATTTCGTACCTCATTTTTCACTATGCACGTGAAAGATGATGGAAGAATGAGCGTTGTCATTCGCCTATGACATTTCTCACCATACATGAAATTGGACAGACAAGTCTCAAACGAGTCTCAAGCAGACGACAAGCCATTTATCAGTTCAAAACTTCCCATATCATGAGATGACTTAGAAGAACGACTCTAGCACATCAGAATCAAGCCACCCGATGGACCAACAGCTCGTCCAGCGAGCTTCCCGAATTGCATGGATGACTTGACGCCCAAGTTACCAGATAAGAACCATATTATGCATGAGATTATCTCCCTAAATCTCAGGGAATCTCATTTAATCCCAAATATCTCATCTAGAAAAGGGATTATCTCAATCATAATTCAAATATTCAAACTTCAGGCGTATCTACAGGATATCTCCTATGAGAATTCAAACAGAAGATATTATCTTACAGAGATTCAGCCAACAAGCCTATAAAAAGGGATTAATTCACGTCAATCTCATTCCTCATGCATGCATATTCATGCCCAAAGCACCACGCTAGCAAGCCCTAGCCTCCTATGGCGTTCTCCACGCATTCTAAGGCATATAGAGCACTTTCTACGGAGATTTGGCTTGTTTTACCCAGAGTATTGTTATTTTTCAACGTTCTCCTCTTCTCTCTTCCTACTTTTCTCTCAATGACATTGTACTTTTTCACTGATATTAGTGGAATCGTCATCGAAGACCCTACAGTGGACGTACCTAGATTCCTCGGGGAACCACTATAAATATCTTGTGTCTCTGTTTCTTATTTACTTTTTCCTGCTTTTATTATCTGCTACGCGATATTAATTCACTGTTTGGTTTGGATTCAGTCATTGGCCTTATATAAATTCAATTGTAGAAATCACCCTCTACAGTTTGGCACCCAACGTTGGGCCTATTGCTGCAAATTCAGACACTCCCCCTGTGATAGACATAACGAACGATGAGAACAGGCCATGTCATGATCGAGAAATTTATCAGAATTATTGTATCCATATGAATATTTTTATGATAAGTGCTTGTTGATAATAGTAGTAAATAGCAAGTTATAAGTTAAAAATCAGAAATTTCTGAACTATGATATAGTTACAGATTTTTGAACTATGTTCAAGAAAGAAGTATGGAACGTTGTGTTAAACTCACAAGTGGGTGAACACATGAATATTAAGGTTAAGAAATGAAAAGGAGTTCAAAGACATCAATTCTAGGGTTTTAGACACAATCGGAACGAAAAAATGGACGAAAAAAGGGGTTCAGAAGGCCGAATCGCGTAAATTGGGGTTTCGACTGCTTTAAGTGGACCTAGTCAAAATTTATTGACCATGAGTCAACCAAAATATCATCCTCAATAGGTTATTCAATAATGGTCAAAGTTGACTAGGTTGACCAACTGTCTGAAAAATGTAGATAAAACGCGCACTAGACAGGAAATTAAGCTGAACCAAAATAAGATAATTATGAAATCAATCAACAGTTGAGATTAAAAGTGATAAAAGAATGGAAGGATTAGATTTGGACACATGGGAAGTGAGAGGAAGGAGGTGGCCGGCGAAAGCTTAATGGAGAAGGAAAAAAATTTGACTTTTCTTGCAAAATGGTCCTTGGAAAAGTCAAAATTTGTATTTTTTTGTCCCTACTTTTAGATGGTTGGTTCATTAAGGGAAAATACATAAGGCAATAGTCATTTTTCATGCACAAGAATAGAGAGTGACCAACCAAGAGAGAAAGAAAGAAAAAAATTCACCAAAGTGAGGAAAAATGTGATTTAAGCGGAAATCGACGGAATTACCAAGGAATAGAATCACCGAAGCTTGTTCTTCATTCCCTAAGGTGAGATTTTAAGTTTTTCCTCTTATTTCTTCTTCGTTGGCAGCTGTGGAAGTATAGTGAGTGCATGAAATTTTTTTTTACTTAGAATGGAGATATGCTTGTAATGGTTAGGGAACTTGAAATCTAGTGAATTAAGGATAAATTCTAGGTTATTGAACTTTTTTTTCTAGCAAATCTTGATATGGGGAAACCCTAGAGTCATCATGATGTTGATGGTGTAATTGAAAGAGAAAGAATGAGAATTATGGTTGATGATGGAAACAACGGATAAAATGAGCTAAAGTTAGCTCGGGAAACCTAGAAAAATAGGCAGAACTCTGCCGAAATTTAGTTTCAACATTTTGAACTAAACCAGTTTTCATGAGGAATAAGGGATTAAGATGTGAAAAGTAAGTTGATTCGATAATTAGTGATGTGTAGAAACCTAACACAATGAGAATTCGCAGTTTTGGACCAAAACTGAAAATTAGGCCCATGACTGAGGAAGGTGCGCGATTTTGGCGCATATTCTTGAGATAAGAAATATTTTGGGATTGAATACCAAACATAGGAATTGTAGACCCTTCCGAATTAAAATTTAATGTAATTATTGATTTTAGATTTTAAATCCAATGATTGGATATTTAAGGATCTATTAATGATTGAAGTTGGAAAGCATCGAGTGAGACAAAGGATGCATCATTGGCGAAACTTCTATAAGTATCATTAGTTTTTCTTGTCTACAACGTGAATAAACTTATTTCTCTATGTTGCTCAATCCGAGCATATTCTATACTAAATGTATGCTAGAATGTGAAAGATGTCTCCTGAATATTAGATACAATGTTATGCATGTATCTACAAGACTTAAGTAGTAGTAGAACTTTATTCTGCGAAAAGAATGTATCGATGTTAAGTCAAGGTCAAATTAAGAGAAAAAGTTAAACTTTAATGAAAAGTCAATCTCGTGATAAATTGTTCAAAAATGCACAAAGTCATAAGATTTAACTAAACTTACTGTTTTAATGAGAAAATTGATCAACGGTAAGAAAGCAAACATCCTATTTGTACCCGCCTTCGAAGGAATGGTTATTATGATTATGAAAGAAATGAAACCGTGACTGAGTTGGATTAGTTAGCTACCCCACTCCTCACTGGGTATGCGCACTATGGTACAACAAGACATGGCCCTTAAGAAGTAAAAGACAAGAAAATGAAAAAACAAAGTTGTTCCATATAAGGGTACGATATTCGTAACGAAGAAAGAAAAGAAAGAAAAACACAATATGAAAGTTGTTCAGAACGTGAGAATAAAATGTGAACGACTAAAAAGAGACGAAAGCTGAATAAACCATGAAATGAAGGATGAAGAACATAAGCGATATACATTCTAGAAGTATAGAGTGTCTTAGGATATAAGACATGAATGCATATATGGATATGCATAATTATTACATTTATTATGACCTACTGTTTCTTGCTGAGCTGAAGCTCATTAAGTTGTTCGTGTTGTTGGAAGCTCGGGTAAGGCACCGGCTCCCTGAAACTTGTTGTTGGCATGCAGAGAGGATGTAGCAACAGAGTGTGGGAAAGTGGGTAGTGGATGCATCACGTGTTTTGAAAATGCTGTTGAGCTTTATATGTATAAAGTAAATAATGTTTTATGAATATAGATGAGTGATGTAATGAATGTTGAGTTTACAAGATAGTGAGGCTATGCATAGCAACCTCAAGTCACAAGGTACGATTAGTGTATCTAAATGGTATAGCATTTACGGAATGCATAGCAAAAATGCTACAACATTAAGATGTATGAATGGTAATGATATGCGAATGACAAGTTAAATACATGTCCACGAATAAGGAGGACAAGATCAAAGTTTTAAAATAAAAATTGAAAATGTTTTCGGGATAGTAACTTTTGATGTTTGAATTTTATAAAAATCACTGAACGAGGATTTATTCCGCAAAGAGTATTAGAATCAATTTTACTACCGTTGAAAAAAAAATTACCCTGAATTTTTAAGAGATTATAATTAGAAAGTAGTAGAAGATGAGTAATGCTAAGTATGAATGTAGAAATGATGACCGAAAGTTAAGGGTCGTCACAGGCCAGCCACAAATCCACCAGTTAGCGAGACAGAGACTCGCCAGTAGACTGATGACCAACAGACTGACTGGCCGCGCAAGTAGGATGAGAGCGACCAGTGAATCAATGAGCTCATCACACGAAATGAGGATTTGCATAGGCAATTTGCCAACCCTTGGGCGTATTTCACGCCACCACCAATTCACTAGCACGTCGATTGTCATGACCAAGAACTTTCTCGAAGAAATTATTACATAAGATGAAATTTCCTAGAATTCTCTATATTATAAATATGAATACTTTTATGATAAGTATCTGTTGATATTGATATTGAATAGCAAAGTATAAGCTAAAAGTCTGAAGTTTCTTAACTATGATACAATTATCGAATTTTGAACTGTAATAAAGAAAAAGGCACATAACGATGTGTTATTCCCGCAAGAGGACAAACACATGAATATTAAGTTTAGGAAATGAAAATGAATTGAAAAACATTAATTCTAGGGTGTTAGAAACAATTAGAACGAAGAACGGATGAAAAAGGGGTTCGAAGGTTAAAGCGAGAAAATTATGATTTTTGATCAATTAGGGTTGACCGAGTCAAAATTTGTGGATGAAGAGTCGACCAATAGGTCACTCTTGAAAATTTAGTCATGGTTGAGTAAAGTTGACACAGTTGACCAACTGTCTGAAAAACGCACACTAGATAAAAATTAAACTGAACTGAAATAAGATAGTTATTAAAAATGAATAGTTGAGATTTAAGGTGATTAACTGGATGGTGGGCTGAGAGTAGGACACCAAAAAAGAGAGGATATGGCCAGCCAAGACTTAGGGGAGAAGCCAAATAGATATTTTGAGTTTTGTTTTTGTAAAAAAGACCCTAGAAAGTGTCAAAATTGCACTAGGTCCCTCCTCTCTTTTGATGAATGGTTTTATAAGGAAAAAATACAAGAAAAATATTCATTTCCATGCAAGAAAAAAAAGAACATGCATCCAAAGAAAGAGAGAAATTTTTTTTCCCAAAGTGAGAAAAATGAGTTTAAATCGAAATCGGCGGAAAAACTACCATTGATTAGCGTCACAGGAGCTTGTCCTTCATTCTTCTAAGGTAAAATTTAAATTTTTCTCCTCATTTTTTACCTTGGCTGCACGTCCATGAATAGTAGAAACCACGGAAAAATTTTACTAAGAATGATGATTTGCTTACGGTTATGAATGGTACTGAAAAACCTGAGTTTTAAAGGTTAAATTTTAGGTTATTGGATTATGTTTTTAGCATTTTTGTTTAGAGAGAAATCTTGTGAGAATAATGAAGAAACCCTAGAGACTATGATTTTTATGATGATAAAAAGGAATGAGAATGATTGGGATATGTGTTTGAAAGGTTGAAACAACGGATAAAACAAGCTATGGTTAGCTCGGGAAACCTAAAAATTAGGCGGAACTCCGTCAAAATTTAGTTTGCAAATTAAAATAAACCCGGTTATAATGAAGAATAGGGGGAATGAAATGTGTAAACTAAGTTGAATTGGTGATTAAATGTGTGTAGAAACTTAAAACAATGAAAATTCTCAATTTTAGACCAAAATCGAAAACTAGATTATTGACTCCAAAAATGGTACCCGGCACAGTTTTAGTTAGAAGACCAACATAGAAGCTTAATCTTAAAAAGTAACCAACAGTAAGTTAAAGGAAATTTTGTTCCGAACAACTTTTGTGAAATAAAGTTTTTCCCAAAAATGACCCTAGACATTGGTTTTGGTCTGATTTCCAAAACATGTCCAAAATGTGACTTCATGAAAAATGTGCACGAGTTTGGTGCACATTGGTGATATAGAAGATGTTTTGGTCTGGATACTGAACATGAAATCGTAGATCTCTTCAAGGATTTTATACACGACGTACGCACTTTAAGAAAATAACATTTACAAAATCACGAATTTGTGTCAAATTGTATTGCAATTACTTATCTTAGATTATAAATCTAACGATCAGGAATTTATATGATAGGATCATAGGCGATCAAAGCGGTAAATTTGCTGGTCACTCAAAAGTCGTGACTTTAGAGGAACTTCTGTAAGTATCAGCAGTTTTTCTTGTCTATGACACGAATAAAGTCATTTCTTCATGTTGCACAAAATTGTGCATATTGTAGACATAATGTATGCTAATATGTGAATGATGTTTCTTGAGTATTATTTCTTGCGATGAAAGTGCTTATGGGCTTAGAGTAGTAGCAGAATTTTAATCTGCAAAAAAGTCAAAGTCAAAGTCAACAAAAATCAAACGTTTAAACAAAGTCTAATTTCATAGGAAATTGGTATAAATGCTTAAGGATGCAATGATAAGACTAAAATTAGTCATAATAAGAAAAAAATGACGCTAAGATGATAAGATTAAAATTATTGTCATGATAAGAAATGATGATAGTAAGATGATGTATAAAGTAAAGATGACAAATGATAAAAGTTAATAAAATTATTTGTACCGACCTTTGCAAGGGATGTTATTATGAATAAAACCATGGGTGAGTTGGTTTTAGGTAGCTCCCCCACTCCTCATTGGGTATGTGGGCAACAGTACAACAGTTACGGGGCCCATAAGAAGTAAAAGTTAAAAATTAAGATTAAAATTAATGTCATGATAAAAAGGATGACAGTATGACGATGTATGAATTAAAGATGATGAATGACAGAAAGTTAATAAAACTGTTTATACCGGCCTTCGCAAGGGACATTATTATGAATAAAACCATGGGTGAGTTAGTTTTGGGAAGCTCCCTCACTCCTAATTGGGTATGTGCGCAACGATACAATAGGTACGGGGCCCATAAGAAGTAAAAATTATGATAAACGAATGACACAAGAATGAAAGTTATAAAGAAATATGAAATGAAAGAAAAGAAAGCATAACACGATGAAATGAAAGAAAATAAATCATGACACGATGAAATGAATGAACAGAAAGCATGACACGATGATGTGCGTTTAAGAGATGAATCCCGGGGTAAATCTCGTAGGGACAAGCGGTTGCTTTCACCCGCAAAATATGCGCTTGAAATCAGCCCCGAAAACTCGTGATGTGCTTTCAAGGTAAAAATTACGTTCAGTGGCCTGAAAATAACATCTCACCCTGATCACCGGAACATTGAGGAGTACTGTGAATTTCACCGAGATTACAGACATCCCACCGGTGACCGCAGAATATTATGGCTAGAAATCATCGAATTGCTGAAGAAGGGTCACCTAAAAGAGTTCTTGAGCGATAAAGGACAACAGACATACAGGTTGCCCACCGTACGGATCGACTGAGACAAAAAGGAGCGTAGCAAGACCCCATCGTCACCACAAGCGAAGAAGGTCATGAGAGCCATCCTCAGCGGCGCCTCATACATCAGTGACACATGCTCCGCTTCTAAATGCTACATGAAGAAAGCAGTTGTTCCACTGCCTGACTACTCACCTGATTACTCGACCATCGATCATCTCATCTCTTTTCACGAAAGAGCAGCAGTGAGTCTCTGCCGCCCACATGATGACGCGCTAGTCATCTCTACCCATCGTAAATTGTAAGGTCGGATGGATCCTAGTCGACAATAGCATCTCAGTAGACATCATATTTCTCTCAGTACTCAAGGATATGGACATCATGAGAGCCAAATTCAGAGGACGAACACCACCTTGGTCAGATTTAACGATGAGTCGGCGTCGGCAATCAGAAAGATCCAATTGCCCGTTTTTGTAATGTATGATGGTCAGGCTCACCCAACCAAATTACAGGACTGGCTATACCAAATTGAATATTTGATGGTAGCTTGTGATATTGATGAGAGTGATTGGGTGATTCTAGCCGCCGGCCTATTAGAGTCTGACGCTAGACAGTTTTGGAGAGGTGTGGTGGAAACAAGAAATGCACATGAGGTCCCATTGGGCAATTTTTGTAGTTTACTGCTAGCTCAATTTCCACCGAGAGAGGTACCTGTAAGGATGGCACTAGAGGTTGCCTCTACCTCACAGGCTCAACCACATATTGGGGAGACTGAATTTAAGAGAATGGAGAAGTATATACACAAGGTCGATATATTTAAGATGCGACCTTATGACACTGTGGCAATCTACGCTGATCGGTTCTTTAGTGAGATTATGACTGATCCACTATTGAGTTAAAAGAACAGGATGCATGTTTCATATTATGGAGGGGGTTAACAGAAGAGTTACAAACTATGGTATTTCCATGATGGGAAGTTACATATACCCTCACCCAGTTTGTAGAGGAAGTAACGAAATTAGAAGAAACTTTGGCTATAGAACGAGAGGAGCAGGAACGACGCGTTAGTGAGCGTCGAATGGAGTTTGAACGTAGGCAGAGAGAATACCTACGTAGAAATAGATCAGTGGAGGTGTGTTCTGGAGTAGAAATTGGAACAACATCATCACCCTAACAACAGGGACAAGCAAATGTGGATTCCCAAAACACCTCAAATACATGTGAGGAAGAAGATCTGGTGGAGGATTTTTGGGAAGCCACTGGGAATTAAGCTGATGTACAGTATGATGTAACGTTTTGATGATGATGTTACATTTTGGCAATGTAAAAAAAAAATGTACTGTGGATGTATAAGATAATCATACTTGTCTTGTGTAAGTAATGAATGATGAATGTATATGTATGTTTGAGCAGATATGTGTATGTATGTGTATACAGGTATACAAATGAATCAAATATAGGAAAAAAATGCTGTTACCTAGGAATGCATTTTTTTTTAAATGATAAGTGTGGTTAAAATACAACTAGAATGCCACCACATTTAATAAAAGTTGTATTATTTTTAAAACAACTTTATGTTATGAAATGATGTTATGATTTATTTAGATTTATACATATACACATATCTAGAAATTTAACAATGATTACCATTATTCCTCTTATGTAGACACACGGAAACATGGTTCGTCCACGTAGAGAACGATTGGTCCAAGAACTAGAAGGGGATTTAGCTGCCACCATAGCTAATTTACGAGCCAGACTTGAGGCTCAAGAGCATGAAAATAGAAATTTACGGGCACAGTTAGAGCAACGAGACCAAGAATAGGAGCGAAGAATAGCGCCACCTGTTCAACTGGCACCGCAACCAGAGCCTGCGGCGATGCTAGAAATGGTGCCACAAGCTATGTCGATTGCTAATCAGGAACCATTATATGTTTGGTTTCGTAGGATGAAGCCACCATAATTTGAAGGTTCCACTGACCCACTAGAAGCTGAGGACTGGTTAACTTCACTCCAAACGATTCTGGATTTCATGAATCTAACGGAGCAAGAAAAAGTTCTCTGTGCTTCGTATGTGTTAAAGAAAGATGCCCGCTACTGGTGGGAGACAGTGGTAATAAGAAGGAATGTAGCAATGATGACTTGGAATGAATTCTTAGGGGAATTCAATGCTAAGTACTATGATACTGTAGGTCTCCGAGCTCAACAAAATGAATTCAATAATTTGAAGCAAGGTGATATGACTGTTATGGAGGCTCTCACCCAGTTTGTAGAGGAAGTAACGAAATTAGAAGAAACTTTGGCTATAGAACGAGAGGAGCAGGAACGACGCGTTAGTGAGCGTCGAATGGAGTTTGAATGTAGGCAGAGAGAATACCTACGTAGAAATAGATCAGTGGAGGTGTGTTCTGGAGTAGAAATTGGAACAACATCATCACCCTAACAACAGGGACAAGCAAATGTGGATTCCCAAAACACCTCAAATACATGTGAGGAAGAAGATCTGGTGGAGGATTTTTGGGAAGCCACTGGGAATTAAGCTGATGTACAGTATGATGTAACGTTTTGATGATGATGTTACATTTTGGCAATGTAAAAAAAAAATGTACTGTGGATGTATAAGATAATCATACTTGTCTTGTGTAAGTAATGAATGATGAATGTATATGTATGTTTGAGCGGATATGTGTATGTATGTGTATACAGGTATACAAATGAATCAAATATAGGAAAAAAAAATGTTATTACCTAGGAATGCATTTTTTTTAAATGATAAGTGTGGTTAAAATACTACTGGAATGCCACCACATTTAATAAAAGTTGTATTATTTTAAAACAACTTTATGTTATGAAATGATGTTAAGATTTATTTAGATTCATACATACACACATATCCGGAAAGTTAACTATGTTTACCATTATCCCTCTTATGTAGACACACGGAAACATGGTTCGTCCACGTAGAGAACGATTGGTCCAAGAACTAGGAGGGGATTTAGCTGCCACCATAGCTAATTTACGAGCCAGACTTGAGGCTCAAGAGCATGAAAATAGAAATTTACGGGCACAGTTAGAGCAACGAGACCAAGAATAGGAGCGAAGAATAGCGCCACCTGTTCAACTGGCACCGCTACCAGAGCCTGCGGCGATGCTAGAAATGGTGCCACAAGCTATGTCGATTGCTAATTAGGAACCATTATATGTTTGGTTTCGTAGGATGAAGCCACCATAATTTGAAGGTTCCACTGACCCACTAGAAGCTGAGGAGTGGTTAACTTCACTCCAAACGATTCTGGATTTCATGAATCTAACGGAGCAAGAAAAAGTTCTCTGTGCTTCGTATGTGTTAAAGAAAGATGCCCGCTACTGGTGGGAGACAGTGGTAATAAGAAGGAATGTAGCAATGATGACTTGGAATGAATTCTTAGGGGAATTCAATGCTAAGTACTATGATACTGTAGGTCTCCGAGCTCAACAAAATGAATTCAATAATTTGAAGCAAGGTGATATGACTGTTATGGAGGCTAGTCGTAAGTTCGATCGATTGGCAAGGCTATGCCCTCAGCTAGTGCCAACAGAAATGGAAAGGGTGTGACGAATGTTAGTGATGTTTCGCCCCGAAATAGCTACAGTAGTAGACAGTGGGGAAAGACCACCCACAACAGTGGCAGATTGTGTTGGTAGAGCAGTCCAAGCAGAATATCACCTAGCCCAAGCTAAAGAAGAGAGAACCAAATTCTAGGATGCCAAGAAAAAGGAACAAGCCCAAGCAAAGCAAACCCAAAAGAGGAATCAAAAGAATAATCAAGCTGGTCAGAGTAACCAAGCTAACAGAACTGGCCAAGGAAATTGACCTCTGCATAGTCATCCACAAAATAACCAGAGCCTGAATAAGAGGAAGATAAATTTTGATAGAAATCGAAACTTTAATTCCCAAAGTCTGCAACAGAGGCAAGATCGCAACACGAATATAGTTGAGTGTTCTAAGTGCGGAAAGAAACATTCGGGTGTATGCCGTTATGGAACAAACAGTTGCTATACATGTGGCAAAGATGGCCATTATTCCTGGAATTGTCCTCAGAATTCAAATAGACAGCCTACTAACCAGGCAAATGTGATGTAGATAAGAGTTGAGGAAATGCAACCTCAGCAAGATGGAATAGAAGCCCCGTCGCAAACCAATGCTAGGTTGTTGGCATACACGAGAAATGATGCAGAAGCTGGCACGTCAAGAGTCGTGACAGGTCAGCTTACTATTGCTTAGCACTTAGCATATGCATTATTTGATTCCGGTGCATCACATTCGTTTGCATCACATTCGTTTTCATCATATGGATTTGCTGAGAAATTAAATTATGCTATGAATAGAATTGGTCAGACATTTAGGACTACCCTGCCATCCGGGGAAATTCTATTGTCAGAATTTAGGTTAGAGCATGTACCAATAGTCATAGCTAATAGGGGGCTATACACAAATCTAGTTGTATTAAAGATAATCGACTACGACGTCATCCTAGGAATGGATTTCTTAGGAAAATATCAAGCTACTATCGATTGTCATAATAGGAAGGTGATTTTCCGACCCGATGGGGAAAAACTTTTGAGTACGTTGATCGCTCTAAACGTACCCCCAGACGAGTAATTAGTGCAATGGAAGCAAAGAAATTACTTTCAAGTGGTTGCGAAGGATATTTAATTCATGTTGTGGATACGACTAAAACTGATAACTGGCAACCAAAAGATGTGTCGATAGTTCAGAATTTTCTGGAAGTCTTTCCGGAAGAATTGCCAGGATTGCCACCAGAACGTGAGATTTCACTTGAAATCAAACTTTTACCTGAAACGACACTAATTTCTAAGGCTCCTTATAGGATGGCTCCAGCAGAACTTAAGGAATTAAAAATGCAACTACAAGAATTAATGGACAAAGGATTTATCCGACCAAGTTATTCACCTTGGGGAGCCCCTATATTGTTTGTAAAAAAGAAAGATGGCACATTAAGAATGTGTGTTGACTATCGTGAGCTCAATAAGGTCACGATAAAGAATAAATATCCTCTGCCCAGGATTGATGACTTATTCGACCAACTCAAAGGGGTGGCAATATTCTCAAAGATTGATTTGGGATCTGGATACCACCAATTGAAGATTAAAGAAAAAGATATATCTACGACGGCTTTCAGAACGCGTTATGGACATTACGAGTTTCTTGTGATGCCGTTTGGACTAACTAATGCCCCAGCAGCTTTTATGGATTTGATGAATCGTATTTTTAAGGAATATTTGGATAAATTTGTTATCGTTTTTATCGACGGCATACTAGTTTATTCAAAGAATAATAAGGAACATGAAGAGCACTTGAGAACTATTCTTCAAACGCTGAAAAGACATCAGCTATATGCTAAATTCTCCAAGTGTGAATTTTGGCTCAATAAAGTTCATTTCTTAGGACATGTAGTCTCGAAGGATGGAATCTCGGTGGATCCAGCAAAGATTGAAGCTGTTAGTAACTGGCCCGCACCAAGAAACGTAACAGAGATTCGCAGTTTCCTAGGTTTGGCCGGGTATTACAGAAGATTTGTAGAAGGTTTTGCAAAACTAGCTGCACCACTTACTACCCTCACACGAAAAGAAAAGAAGTATGAATGGACTGAGAAGTGTGAAGAAAGTTTTCAAGAATTGAAACAAAAGCTGACTACTGCACCAATCCTTACTATTCCAAAGGAAGGAGAAAAGTTTGGCGTATACAGTGATGCTTCCAAACTAGGGTTGGGAGCGGTATTGATGCAAAATGGAATGGTAATTGCGTATGCGTCTAGACAATTGAAAACTCATGAGAGAAACTATCCTACTCATGATCTTGAATTAGCAACAGTAGTTTTTGCTTTAAAGATATGGAGGCATTATTTATATGGTGCACAATGTCAGATTTTCACTGATCACAAAAGCCTCAAGTATTTCTTTACACAGAAAGAACTTAATATGAGGCAACACAGATGGTTGGAGTTAGTAAAGGATTATGATTGTGAAATCTTTTATCACCCTGGAAAAGCCAATAGGGTAGTTGATGCTTTAAGTCGTAAGACTACCAAATTAAGTCATATGTCATTGGATAGATTTCCAGCACTTTTACAAAAGGATATTCATTCATTAGGGTTGGAGCTAATTACAGGTAAATTAGCCGCTCTTCAAATACAACCATCTATTTTTGACAAGATGGAAACAGCTCAACGTCAAGATTCTACTCTTGACAAATATTGGAAAGAAGCTGAAGAAGGAAAAGAGACAGAATTCAAAGTCTCTGATAAGGGAATACTTATGTTTCGAGGAAGAATTTGTGTTCCAAAATATAAAGATCTTAAGAGTCAAATTCTTTTTGAAGCTCATAGTACCCCTTATTCGATACATCCAGGAGCGACTAAGATGTTTCAAGATCTAAAACAACACTTTTGGTGGAGATATATGAAAAATGACATCGTGGACGACGTTAGTCGTTGTTTAACATGTCAAAAGGTTAAAGCAGAGCATAAACGTCCAGCTGGAGAGCTGCAACCGTTAGATGTTCCGGAATGGAAATGGGAGCATATAACTATGGATTTTGTGGTAGGACTACCCAAAACAAGTGAAGGTTATGATGCAATCTGGGTAATTGTTGATAAATTGACTAAATCTGCCCATTTTGTACCCATAAAAGTGACGTATACCCTTGACAAGTTAGCAGAGTTATACGTCACCAACATAGTTAGACTGCATGGAATACCTTTATCCATTGTCTCAGATCAGGATAGCCGCTTTACCTCCATGTTTTGGAAGAGTGTACAAGAAGCCATGGGCTCAGAATTAAGATTTAGCACAGCTTTTCATCCTCAGACTAATGGACAATCAGAACGTACCATCCAAAGGAGACATGTGTGATGGATTTTAAAGGAGCATGGAATAAGAAACTGTCATTGATTGAATTCTCGTATAA
>NW_010366040.1:294397-297619 GCF_000414095.1 Morus notabilis
GAAAGCGTCAAGGGAGACAAAGGACGCGTTGTTAGCGAAACTTTGGTAAGTACAATAGTTTTTCTATGGCTATATCACGAACAAGCTTACTTTTTTATGTTGCACAAAAATTGTGCATATAGTAGAATTTTGAATGTTAGATACTATGTTAGGTAAGTATCTACAAGACTTATGTAATTGTAGAACTTTATTCTGCAAAAGGTATGTATCGATGTTAAGTCAAGATCAAACTAAGAGAAATGAAAGGTTAAACTTTAACGAAAAGTTAATCTCATGATAAAATGCTCAATAATGCCCAAATTCATAAGATTTAACTAAAGTTACCGTTTCAATGAGAAAATTGATAAACGGTAAGAGACTAAAAGTCCTGTTTGTACCAGCCTTCGAAGGAAAGGTTATTATGAGACTATGAAAGATAAGAGAACCGTGACTGAGTTGGATTGGTTAGCTATCCCACTCCTCACTGGTTATGCGCGCTATGGTACAACAAGACAGGGCCCCTACTAAAGTTACCGTTTCAATGAGAAAATTGATAAACGGTAAGAGACTAAAAGTCCTGTTTGTACCAACCTTCGAAGGAAAGGTTATTATGAGACTATGAAAGATAAGAGAACCGTGACTGAGTTGGATTGGTTAGCTATCCCACTCCTCACTGGTTATGCGCGCTATGGTACAACAAGACAGGGCCCCTAAGAAGTAAAAGACAAGAAAATGAAACACGGAAACCATTCCATATAACGGTATGGTATCCGTAAACAAGAATGATATGAATGAGAAACACAGAATGAAAGTCATTTAGAATTCTGTACTAGGCTATATGATATGAATGCATATATGGGTATGCATAATTATTGCATCTGTTATGACCTATTGATACTTGCTGAGCGAAAGCTCATTAAGTTTGTTCGTGTTGTAGGAAGCACGGGTAAGGCACCAGCTCCCTGAAACTTGTTGCTGGGCATGCAGAGAGGATGTAGCAGTGGAATGTGGACAAGTGGGTCATGGATGTATCACGTGTTTTGGCAACGCCGCTGAACTTTATATGTAAAATAAAATAGTGTTTTATGTATTTTGATGACTAATGTAACAAAATGCTGTCAGCATGCTACATTATTTTAGGAATGGCTGAAAACAGAATGATAGCTAAATGCTACAGCATTTTAACGTACATGGAAAAAAAAATGGCCTGAAATTTTTAGAAGTTATAACTAGTAAATGGTAGAGATTAAGAAATGTTAAGTATAAGCATAGGACGACAATCAAAAGTTAGGTTCGTCACAATTTCAGGGAAAGATCCAAAGAGTATGATCCCCTCGGTTTACGTAAAAGAAATTTAGAGTACCAATTTGAACAACTTTTTTTTTTTTGGGATTTACATTGAAAAAAGGATTTACATTTTAGGAATGGCTTTTTTTCCAAATTAAGAAGAAAGTGAAACCCTTAAAAAATGTAAAAGAAAAAAAACAGATGAAAAAAGGATTTACATTGAACGATTTTTTTTGTCTCAGTACTACTACCATGAAAAAAAAAAAAGGATCCTTACTCCACAGTACATTGTTTCAAAAGTCAACTGTTTAGTCACGTGTTAGAACGTTTTTCTCGTGGCCTTCTAGTCTTCATAACATTTCACACTCACTTCACGGTACAATTCACATGACCCTCTAAATCCATCTCTCATATCTATATTGATATTTTGATGAGATATCAAAACCTATGCCCACTTTGCCCATTTTCAAGTCTACGTACAACCAATCAAAGATTTTCATGACATTTTAAGTATGAGAACACATCACAGACCTTTGTACAAAATCCCTCATACCTACCCAAATCTTATCCCGAAAGAAGCACTAAATTCCAAATAAGTTAGATGATAATAACTAAATTCCAAATAAGGTAGATGATACTATTTGTATAAATAGAGGTAAGCCCACCCAAGTAAACTCACACTTCTCAATATCCAAATCCATATTCTCCTTCTCTCTACATTTTCATTCCGAAAGTGCAAACGATGGTGAGGTTCTAGTTGAGCCTTCTTCTTTCACTTTAATGATTTTTCATTTGTATTTTTCATGTTTGGAAAAGAGAAATATTATGTATTTTTTGAACGAATTTAGTTTGTTATTTTTTGAAAACTGAAATTATAGTTTAAACTACTCTTATTACCACGATCGATTTTCCAACCATGAACGAATTTAGTTTGTTATTTTTTGAAAATTGAAATTATAGTTTGAGTTTTAAGAACATTTGTTGATTAATATTATGTATATATGACAGACGTTAGGAGATTCCATATATTAATATATACGTGTGCGGTTGATTAATATAATTGTGATTGTGTCTTCAAAAATATTTTGCAGTCGCTAGAAAAATTTGGACCATATGGAGGGCCTGGTGGTGTAGCTTGGGACGATGGCAAAACGCACACTGGAGTTTCCAAAATCTCCCTTTCATATAAGCCGGGTGAAGGCATTGGAAGTTTTACTGCATTCTATAAGGAGGATCCCACTACGGGAATCCCACATCCAACTGGTGACGATACCTATATAAGAGTGAATGTTAGTTTTTTTTCATTTCTTTATTTCTTTATTACTTTTCTTTGAAACCCAAATTTTAAAGGTATAATAATGAATATAACTTTCTTTTTTACTAATCTGTCCTGGGAAAGGCTCTACTATCAGAAAATAATGATAAGAATGGATATAACTTTCATCTTTCGTTTACTATTCTTTGAAATCCAGATTAAACTAGAAGAAGGGGAGGTCATAACGAAAGTGAGTGGCTACATTGGTGTTGTGCCCGGTGCCGACACAAAGACTGAAGTCATACGCTCGCTCACATTTACCACCAACGAGAATGAATATACATATGGGACTGCACAAGGAAGAGCTTTCAGTAGCCGACCAATCCTAACTAATTCCCTCATTGCTGGATTTGTCGGAAGAACCAGTACTGATTTTCTGAGTGCCATTGGAATTTACGTATCATCTTAAAATAAAACATGACGTCTCTAGATGTCTTGGCTTTCGGTTGTTTAATATATAATAAATAAATTCAAATCACCAAGAGTATAATGGTAGTATTTGTTGGTGTTTACTGACTAGTATTACCATGATATACGCAAGGAATGGTTTGAGCATGCTTAAAATAAGCTCTCTATAGAGCGAGCTCTCTTCGTAGAGCTTCTTCTTGTGTGTATAATATATGATGTATTCAGTGTGATGT
>NW_010366040.1:298720-318399 GCF_000414095.1 Morus notabilis
CATGCTTAAAATAAGCTCTCTATAGAGCGAGCTCTCTTCGTAGAGCTTCTTCTTGTGTGTATAATATATGATGTATTCAGTGTGATGTGTGAACTAAGCTCTATATATTGAGCTGATTATTAAATAAAATTCTGTGAGAATGTCAAATATTTTGTACTGTCTTTTTTCCTACTATGTTTTAGTTAATTTTCTTCATCACATCTTTAATCGGATACCTTGACTAATTAAAAAAATATGCTTTTTTTTTAATATGTTTTACCCTCGAAGTTATTTAAAAAAAAAAAAAAAAACAAGAAAAGAAAAAACTGAGAACTTGTCTATATTGATCATCTTGTTAGTCTCAACTTTTCTTGAGATTTTCCAATTAAGATAGCTTTGGAAGATATCCATGGTTAAAAAGGTTCTATGCAACTTGGATAACAGTTAGTTTGTAGGAAATTAATACAGTTAAAGACTCATAAACTGTATCATATGAAAATTACAAACTAATATGTTGCGTTGGAAAATTGATTTTTAAATTCGAAGTATGATAACATTTGAATCCAGCGTTAAAACCAATAATGTCTGAAAGACATGATCATGGATATGTATATGGAAAGGTATTGATTCATGATCAAAAGAACATCCATTAATATAAATTTTGAAAAACCTGCGACTAAAGCTCGAATATAAATGTTACGCTTCCAGTCGATTCAGAAAATTATATTTTGAATGGCAAAATTAGATTATAGGTCAACAAGTTGTTTTCCGAAGTATTGATCATGGCAGATAAGTTCTGCCAAGAATGAAAATTGGCTATTTGGATTGTAACTAAGGCAACCTTGAAAATTATATATATCAAACATCCCACAAATTGGCGTTATCGAAAACGGCCTATAATTCTCCAACCCATGCGTGAGCGTAAGGCGTCTGTTGCGAACTTCTGCCGCCACCCAAGTGTTGCCAAGCTGCTACTATCGTCATCGTTGTAGGTTTTCTTTGATCTTTTATTTTTAAATTTATTATGAACTAGTATTATTATGATATACGCATGGAATGGTTTGATCATGCTTAAAATAAGCTCTCTATAGAGCGAGCTCTCTTCGTAGAGCTTCTTCTTGTATGTATAATATATGATGTATTCAGTGTGATGTGTGAACTAAGCTCTATATATAGAGCTGATTATTAAATAAAATTCAGTGGGAATGTCAAATATTTTATACTGCCTTTTTTCCTACGTATTATTTTTTAGTTAATTTTCTTCATGACATCTTTAATCGGGTACCTTGACTAATTAAAAAAAATACGCTTTTTTTTTTAATATGTTTTACCCTCGAAGTTATTTTAAACAAAAAAAGAAAAGAAAAAACTTAGAAGTTGTTTTAAACAAAAAAAGAAAAGAAAAAATACACAGTTATATGATTATGTCGTCCAAGTGGGATATTGTTGGAATATTTTTATATGGACTTTCCTAATCATAATAATTCACTCTGTAATTAATTAAAGCATCTTATGGACAACTGTGTTAATGTGAATTAACACATGCATATATGTTAAATATCAGTCCATTATGGGATGGACACTTATTTTATTAACTCGGTTGAGGCATATGAACTTCCTCTATCTCATAATATATGGTCAGCCCATTGGACCAAATACTCTCTCATTTGGTAAAGCAAATATCCTCACCCCATCTCATTTGCTCTATTTTTTGGTGCCACCCTTTGTTTTTGGAAAAGGGTGTGCGTGGTTTTTTGGGGGTGTGGCCGACCAAAACAAAAAGAGGGAGAGATAGGGAGGAGCTCAACGCTCCTCTTGCCTTTCTTCATCCGTTTGCAGCTCCTCCACCCACTCCGACCGGCCATTGGCGGATTCCGGCGACTGTGGACGAGCCGGGTGCTGTTCACCGGAAGAGGTATGCCTAAATCCCAAATAAGAGTTTTTTATGGCATTTTCGGATTTTACGCTAGATTAGTGTTTTTGAGCTAATTTAGATTGTGTCTAGATCATTTTAAATCGAACAAGAACATCATAAAATAGGAAGTCAATAAATTTGCTGATACACATAGAATATCAGGAAAATAGACATCAAACGCACTTGTTGTATCTATAGAATACAAAACACATATTCAGATATTCGTCAACACATATTCATTAATTCTGACGAATACCGAAAATTGATGCAAAGTGGAGAGAAATTTCTCTAATGTTATTGATAATATGAAAACTTTAAAAACAATCTATCAATTATTTAAATAGACTTTGAAAACCGAAAAAAGAAAAAGGAAACTAACCCTATCTAACCTGAGAGAGATGAGTTGTCGAGAGAGAGTGTTGGTTGCGAAGATGGATAAGGATGATACCGGATCGAAAGGATCCTTAAATCACCATCGTGCTCTAAATTCGTGCATACTTGGCCTAAAATCTCATTTTAGACCCGTTTTAGAAATTAGCCCAAAACTGGCATCTCAAGTCATTTTTGAGCAAAACGTTGTTTCACAAAAGTTGCTCGGAACTAAATTTTCTTCAACCTAATATTGATCACTTTTTGAAATCAAGCATCTATCTTGGTTCTTTAGCCTAAACATACTCAAATTTACGTTTTCAGTCATTAACCAAGTGTTCAGGTTTGATCCGAAACTAGGGATTCCCATCGTTTTAGGTTTCCCACATCTTTTTAACCACTGAATCATCTCATTTATACATCTCATTACTCATACTCTCCATTACAACCAAGATTGGTTCACAATTTCTAAACTAAATTTCAACGGAGTTCTGCCTAATTTTTCGTGTTTCCTGAGCTAACCATAGCTCGTTTTATCCATTGTTTCAACTTTCAAACACCAATCACAATCTTTCTCATCTCCTTTTTATCATCATAAACGTCATAAACGATAAGGTTTCACTATAAACAAATATGCTAGAAAAAAAATCCAATAACCAAAAATTTAACCTTTAAACATTATGTTCTTTGGTATCTCGAATTTGTATAAGCAAATCATCATTCTTAGTAAAACTTTTTCCACAACCTACAATGTTCATGGACATGCAGCCAAGGGGAAAAATGAGGAGGGAAATTGAAATTTTACCATAGAAGAAAAATTAAAATCTTACCTTACAATGTTCCGGTGACGCTAGTCAATGGTGGTCTTCGTCAGTTTTTGCTTAAAACTCTTTTTTTCTCACTTTGGGTTAATTTTTTTCTTCTCCTCTCTTGGCTGAATGCTCTCTGGTTTCTTAGCATAAAGAATGAGCTTTTAATTCCATTTCTCACCTCTTAAAACCGTTCACAAAATGGTGGAGGATTTAAGTGCAATTTTTGACTTTTCTAAGGTCATTTTTAAAAAGTTCAACAAAATATCTCACTTGGCTTCTCCACTAATCTTGGCCGGCCTTATCCTCTCTTTCTAGGTGTCCCAATCTCAGCCTTCCATTCCATTAATCACTTTAAATCTCAACCATCCATTTCTAATAGTTATCTACTTCGGTTCACTTTAATACATATTTGGTGCCCGTTTTATCCCAGTTTTTTAGACAGTTGGTCAACATGGTCAACTGTACTTAACCTTGGCTAACCTTTCAAGAGTGACATATTGATCAACTCTTAGTCAATAAATTTTGACTTGGTCAACCCTAATCGGTCAAAAATCCTAATTTTCTCGGTTCAACCTTCCGAACCCCCTTTCCGTCTGTTTTTCGTTCTGATTGTTTCTAAAATCCAAGAATTGATGTTTTTCAATTCTTTGTCATTTTGTAACCTTAATATTTAGGGTTTTACCCACTTGTGGGTTTAACAAAACGTTACGTGCCTCTTTCTTGAATACAATCTGAAAATCGGTAACTGCATCGTAGTTCAAAAATTACATATTTTTAGTTTCTAACTTCCTATTCAGTACTATTATCAACAAGTACTTAATATAGAAGTATTCATAATAATAATACAAAGGATTCCAAAAAATTTTATCTTATACAATAATTCTGATAAATTTCTCGTTCATGATTATCACCCTTCCTTAAAAATTTTTGTCCTTGAAAATTAGAACAAAGGTGGGTATTTTTTCTCATTTCATCTTCACACTCTCATGTTCCTTCTTCCACTTTTTGATTCCGCCATAGAATTTTAACAAGTGGAATATTTTGATTCTGATGACAATTTTCTTCTCGTACGAGAATCAGCACCCGAAGTTCCTCATACGACATGTCTTCGTGAATTTGAATCGTTATGTATATTCTAAAAAAAATTAACACACTAACTACTAAATTAAAAAGAAATAATGACTTACATGGGAAGTGTCGAATTGGATGCTCATCCGAATGTGGGTAGGTGGCAGAAACTTTTCTCTGACACTAAAATGTAACGCCCCTCCCAAGCCAGCAGCTAAAAACGATGCTAGCTCGAGAGAAACATTAACTTACATTACTATATTACTCCTTAAATGAGAAATAATCTCAATGTCATGGGACAATTACAATCTTCCAACAAATTCTTAAGATTACAAATTTCATATCTTAAGATCTCTTAACTAGTCATGGGACTTTGAATCTTTCTTGCTCAGTCAACTAGAACTTTAACTTTAGCACTTACCTGCATCACGAGAACAATATGAGCTCAAGCTCAGTAAGTAAACCATATAGCGATTTCCACTTTGAAAATACTTTTCTTTAACTGTTAGGGCTTTTTTTGTATAATATTCGTCTTGTGTTATTAGAACCCCTTTCCTATAGCCCCTATATTGAAATCTCTTGTTCCTCAAGGATTTGGCCCTTTACTTTTTCATGCTTTAATCAGTTCATAATAAACACAAGATTCATATCATACTCTTAAAACACTTTCTAAATCTTGATCTCATGAAAGTATTCCAGCAATAAATTGGAAACATTCATTAAAAACATACTACTATTTAAGTGATGCAGTGGAAGGTATACTGACAAATTCGCTGGACGAGAGGAAAATTCTTGTCTTCATTTTCTCTCTTTCTTTCTGTCGTTCATTTTCTCTTTCTTTTTCTTTCTCCCATCCTCTATTTTCTCTCTCTATCTCTCTCTCTCTCTCTCTCTCTCTCTCTCTCTCCTTTCTCTCACTAGCCACCCCCATATGAAGGATGGAATAAATCCATCACCTATTTATAGCTTGTCATCTTATATTCTAGCCCTTGGATAAAAGCTGTCATGACCGAGAAAGTTATTGGAATTATTTTATAGGATAATATTTCTTAGAATCCTTTGTATCATTAATATAAATGTTTTTATGATAAGTATTTGTCGATATATGTATGGAATAGCAAGTTATAAGTTAAAATTCAGAAATTTCAGAAGGACGATGCAGTTACCGATTTTTCATACTGTATTTACGAAAGAAGTATGGAATGTTGTGTTAAGCTCACAAGTGGGTAAACTCATAAATGATAAGTTTAAGAAATGAAAAAGAATTGAAAGACATCAATTCTAGGGTTTTAGAAACAGTCGGAACGAAAAACAAACGAAAAAGGGGTTCGGAAGGCCGAATTGAGAAAATTAGGATTTCGATTGATTTGAGTTGACCAAGTCAAAATTTTTTGACCAAGAGTTGACCAAAACGTCGCCCTCAAAAAGTTAGTCAAGAATGGCCAAGGTTGACTAAGTTGACCATCTGTCCGAAAAACGCAGATAAAACGCACACCGGACATGAAATTAAATGGAAAATTAATGAGATAATTACTATGAATGGATGGCTAGGATTTAAAGTAATTAAATTGATGAGTGGCTGAGATGAGGACATGTGGCAACATAGTGTGGCCGGCCAAGGCTTAATGGGGAAGTAAAAATTGAAGATTTTTGAGATATTTGTGATTTTTCTTACAAAAAGGTATTTGAAAAGTCAAAGTTTATAAAAATTGATCATTGCTTATGTGATAGTCAGTTCAAGTGAGGAACTAAGGCATATATTGGCCATTTGTTCGTGGAAAAGAACCAGAGAGCATCCAAGAAGAATAGAGGGGAAAAAAAATTTCCCAGCGTGAGAAAAAGTGAGTTAGACCAAAAATTGATGGAGTAACCGAGGCATCGCGCCACCAGAGATTGACCTTTGTTTCCAAAGGTGAGATTTCAAGATTTTCTCTTGTTTTCCTTTCTCTTCACTGCCGTGGATGTGTAGAGAATAGTAGAGAAAAATTTTCTAGAGGTAAGGATTTTGCTTGAAATGGTTTGAGAACATGGAATCTAAGAATCTAAGGTTAGATTTTTGGTCATTTAACCTTGGTTTCTAGCAATTTTGATATAGAGAATTTTGTTGGAAAAGTTGAGAAAACCCTAAAAACATGATTAAGATTTATGGTGTATTTGAAAGAGAAAGGATATGGTTGGTGTTTGATGGTGGAAATAACGGATAAAACGAGCTAAGGTTGGCTCGGGAAACATGCAGAAATAGGCGGAACTCTGCCGAAATTTAGATTGAGTAATTTGAACTAAAACTGGATTTCAAGAGGAATAAGGGATTAAAGTGTGAAAAGAAAGGTGTTTCGATAATCGGTGATGCTTAGAAATCGAACACAATGAGAATTCACAGTTTTGGACCGAAACTGAAAATTAGGCCCATGACTGAGTAACTTGCACGGTTGTAGTGCAAAATTCTTGAGATAGGAAATAGTTCAGGATAGAATACCAGACATAAGAATTGTAGACCTTTCCGAATTAAATTTTAAAGTAGTTACTGATCTTGGATTTTGAATCTAACGATCGGAAAAATTTATGCAATAGGATCGATTAACGGTTGAAGTCGGAAAGCATCATGTGAGACAAAGGACGCATCGTTAGCAAAACTTTAGTAAGTACAACAATTTTTCTGTGGCTATATCACGAACAAGCTTACTTTTCTATGTTACACAAAAATTATGCATATTGTAGAATTTTGAATGTTAGATAGATTCAATATTAAGTATGTATCGATGATAAGTTAATGTCAAATTATGAGAAAGAGTTAAACTTTAACAAAAAAGTTAATCT
Organism: Morus notabilis; assembly: GCF_000414095.1. Taxonomy (NCBI): domain Eukaryota; kingdom Viridiplantae; phylum Streptophyta; class Magnoliopsida; order Rosales; family Moraceae; genus Morus; species Morus notabilis. Next base: position 305,681 of record NW_010366040.1, read on the forward strand.
CATGTTAAATTGTTTAAAAATGCACAAATTCATAAGATTTAACTAAAATTACTGTTTCAATGAGAACATTGATAATCGATAAGAGACTAAACGTCCTGTTTGTACCAGCCTTCGAAGGAAAGGTTATTATGAGACTATGAAAGAAATAAAACCGTGGCTGAGTTGGATTGGTTAGCTACCCCACTCCTCACTGGTTATGCGCGCTATGGTACAACAGGACAGGGCCCCTACGAAGTAAAAGACATGAAAATGGAACACGAAAACCATTCCATATAACGGCATGGTATCCGTAAACAAGAATGAAAAGAATGAGAAACACATAATGAAAGTCATTTAGAATTCTGTACTAGGCTATATGACATGAATGCATATATGGGTATGCATAATTATTGCATCTGTTATGACCTATTGATACTTGCTGAGCGAAAGCTCATTAAGTTTGTTCGTCTTGTAGGAAGCACGGGTAAGGCACCGGCTCCCTAAAACTTGATGTTGGGCATGCAGAGAGGATGTAGCAGTGGAATGTGGGCAAGTCAGTCGTGGATGTATCACCTGTTTTGGAAACGCTGCTGAACTTTACATGTAAAATAAAATAGTGTTTTATGTACTTTGATGACTAATGCAACAGAATGCTGTCAGAATGCTACATCATTTTAGGAATGGCTGAGAACAGAATGCTAGCTAAATACTACAGCATTTTAGGAATGGCTAAAAACAGAATGCTAGCTAAATTGTACAGCATTTTAACATACATGGAAAAAAATGGCCTGAAATTTTAAGAAGTTATAACTAGTAAATGGTAGAGATTAAGAAATGTTAAGTATGCGCATAGGACGACAATGAAAAGTTAGGGTCGTCACAGTTGGTATCAGAGCTGCGGTTCTGCCACCCACCCACATTCTACTGAGCATCTGACTCTACATTGTCCAAGTAAGTTATTCTTTCTTTTCAATTTAGAATTCAATGTGTGAATTTTGTCCTTATAGGATATACGATATGGTTCGAACAAGACGAACTCGGGCGGTACATAGAGGTTTGCATAGATTAAGTATCTCGGGTCCAGGAAGAGGAAGACGTCTGCATAGTCTACCTTCGATACAAGAAGCAAAACCTATTCCTATGCAGGTACCTCTGCAACCCTTACAGCCTATTAGAGTAGCTGAGCCACCCCCGATTGATAGGGAAGTGCAAGTAGCTATGATTAGAGACCCAATAAGATCTAAGGTCGCTTTAAGAGCTGCTTTTGTACTTTATCAGTGTAATCCACGTATGTATGATGGTCAGGCTCACCCAACCAAATTACCGGACTGGCTACACCGAATTGAATATTTGATGGTAGCCTGTGATATTGATGAGAGTGATTGGGTGATTCTAGCTACCGGCCTATTAGAGTCTGACACTAGACAATTTTGGAGAGGTGCGGTGGAAACAAGAAATGCACATGATGTGCCATGGGGCAATTTTTGTAGTTTACTGCTAGTTCAATTTTCACAAAGAGAGGCACCCATAAGGATGGCACCAGAGGTTGCCTCTACCTCACAGGCTCAACCACATGCTGGAGAGACTGACTTTAAGATAATGGAGAAGTATATACATAAGGTCGATAAATTTAAGATGCGACCTTATGACACTATAGCAATCTACGCTGAACGGTTCTTTAGTGAGATTATGACTGATTGCACTATCGAGCGAAAGGAACATGATGCATGTTTCATATTTTGGAGGGGGTTAACAGAAGAGTTGCGAACTATGGTATTTCCTCAATGGGAAGTTACATATACCCTCATCTAGTTTTTAGAGGAAGTAATGCAATTAGAAGAAACATTGGCTATAGAACGCGAGGAACAAGAACGGCGCGTTAGTGAGCATCAAATGGAGTTTGAACGTAGGCAGAGAGAATAACTACGTAGAAATAGATCAGTGGAAGTGTGTTCTAGAGTAGAAATTGGAACAACATCATCACCCTAACAATAGGGACAAGCAAATGTGGATTCCCAAAACACCGCAAATACAAGTGAGGAAGAAGATCCGCATGAAGATTTTGGGGAGGCTAATGGGAATTATGCAGATATATACTATGATGTAACGTTTTGATGAAGATTTTACATTGTAGCAATGTAAAAATGTACTATGGATGTATAAGATAATCATACTTGTCTTATGTAAGTAATGAATGGTGAATGTATATGTATGTTTGAGCGTATATGCGTATGTATATGTATACAAGTATACAAATGAATCAAATACAGGAAAAAAATGCGGTTACCTGAAGAATGCATTTTTTTTTCAAATGATAAGTGTGGTAAAAATGCTAACAGAATGTTACCACATTTAATAAAAGTTGTGTATTTTAAAACAACTATATGTTATGAAATGATGTTAAGATTTATTTAGATTTATACATAAACACATATCCAGAAATTTAACCATGTTTACCATTATTCCTCTTATGTAGACACACAGAAACATGGTTCGTCCATGTAGAGAACATTTGGTCCAAGAAGTATGAGGGGATTTAGCTGCAACCATAGCTAACTTACGTGCTAGACTTGAGGCTCAAGAGCATGAAAATAGAAATCTACGGGCACAGTTAGAGCAAAGAGACCAGGAGCAGGAGCAAAGGAGAAGGCCACCTGTTCAAGCTACACCGCAACCAAAGCCTGCGGCAATGCCATAAATGGTGCCACAAGCTGTGCTGGTTGCTAATCAGGAACCATTATATGTATGGTTTCGTAGGATGAAGCCACCAGAATTTGAAGGTTCCATTAACCCACTAGAAGCTGAGGAGTGGTTAACTTCACTCGAAACGATTCTGGATTACATGAATCTAACGAAGCAAGAAAAAGTTCTTTGTGCTTCGTATGTGTTAAAGAAAGATGCCCGCTACTGGTGGGAGACAGTGATAATGAGAAGGAATGTAGAAATGATGACTTGGAATGAATTCTTAGGGGAATTCAATGCTAAGTTCTATGATACTGTAGGTCTCCGAGCTTAAGAAAATGAATTCAATAATTTGAAGCAAGGTGATATGACTGTTATGGAGGCTTGTCATAAGTTTGATCGATTGGCAAGGCTATGCCCTCAGCTAGTGCCAACAAAAATGGAAAGCAAGCGACGAATGTTAGTGATGTTTCACCCTGAAATAGCTACAGTAGTAGACAGTGGGGAAAGACCACCCACAACAGTGGTGGATTGTGTTGGTAGAGCAATCCGAGCAGAATATCACCTAGCCCAAGCTAAAGAGGAAAGAACCAAATTCTGGGAAGCTAAAAAAAAGGAACAACCCAGGCAAAGCAAACCCAAAAAGGGAATCAGAAGAATAATCAAGCTGGTAAGAGTAACCAAGCCAACAGAACTGGACAAGGAAATTGACCCCCGCAGAGTCATCCACAGAATAACTAGATCCCGAATAAGAGGAAGAGAAATTTTGATGGAAATAGAAACTTTAATTCCCAAAGTCCGTAACAGAGGCAAGATCGCAACACGAATATAGTTGAGTGTTCTAAGTGTGGAAAGAAACATTCGAGTGTATGCCGTTATGGAACAAACATTTGCTATACATGTGGCAAAGAGGGCCATTATTCCTGGAATTGTCCTCATAATTCAAATAGACAGCCTACTAGCCAGGCAAATGCGATGCATATAAGAGTTGAGGAAATGCAACCTTAGCAAGATGGAATAGAAGGCCCATCACAAACCAGTGCTAGGTTGTTGGCATACACGAGAAATGATGCAGAAGCTGGCACATCAAGAGTCATGACAGGTCAGCTTACTATTGCTCAGCACTCAGCATACGCATTTTTTGATTCTGGTGCATCACATTCGTTTGCATCATATGGATTTGCTGAGAAATTAAATTATGCTATGAATAGATTTGGTCAGACATTTAGGACTACCCTACCTTCTGGGGAAATTCTATTGTCTGAATTTAGGCTAAAGCATGTACTGATAGTCATAGCTAATAGGGAGCTATACACAAATCTAGTCGTATTAAAGATAATCAACTATGACGTTATCTGAGGGATGGATTTCTTAGGAAAATATCAAGCTACTATTGATTGCAGTAATAGGAAGGTGATTTTCTAACCTGATGGGGAAGAAACTTTTGAGTACGTTAATCGCTCTAAACGTACCCCTAGACGAGTAATTAATGCAATGGAAGCAAAGAAATAACTTTCAAGTGGTTATGAAGGATATTTAGTTCATGTTGTGTATACAAATACAATTTATAAGTTGCAACCAAAAGATGTGCCGATAGTTTAAGATTTTCTAAAGTCTTTCCAGAAGAATTACCAGGATTGCCACTAGAACGTGAGATTTCATTTGAAATTGAACTTTTACCTGGGACGGCACCGATTTCTAAGGCTCCTTTTAGGATGGCTCTAGCAGAACTTAAGGAGTTAAAAATGCAACTGTAACGCCCTCTAGAATTAAACATGTTTAATTATGTTAATTGTGTATATTAGTGTGCCTAAAATTGATTTTTTCTTAGTAATCTTGTGATTAAATATTAAGTTTTCGAGTTATTTTAAGGAGTTATAAATTACTTTCAGTTTTTCAATTTTCACCTCAAAAGTTTTTAAAAATACACTTAATTTTAATGTATTTTTATTTATTTATTTATTTATTTTTCCTATTTATTTATTTTTCTTTCTTTTCCTTTTCTTTTCTTTCTTTTCTTTTTCTTTTTTCCCCTTCCTTTTTCCTCCCGTGGCTGCCCAGACACAGCCCCCCCTCTCTCTTTCTTTTTCTTTTTTTCCTTCTTCTTCTCCTCTGGTTCTTCCAGCGCCCAGCCCTCTCTCTCTCTCTCTCTCTCTCTCTCTCTCTTTATTTTCTTCCACCGCCGGCCACCTTCTTCTCCGAGCTTCCTCCCACCGGCGTTCTCTCTCTCTCCCTTGCTCTCTCTCTCCGGGTATCTCTCTCTCTCGGCAGTTTGGCCGAGAATCACCAAAAAAAAAAAGAACAGAGAAATTGAGGGAGACAAAGCTCGAGCAACTGATTTGAGGTAAAACCCTTTGAAACCCACTCTTTGATTTGAATTTAAGCTTGAGAAAGTTTGATTTTGGTTAGACTTGAATAATTTTGAGTTAGGGTTTGAGTTTGAATAGTTATTGTTGGAATTGAATGAAATTTTGGGGTTTTTAGTTATTGGACTTTATTAATTGATTAGAAACTGATTTTGATGGATTCTGGAGAATATATATTGAAATTGGACTTGAATTGCAGGTTTGGCATTTTTCCTATTTATGCCGGCATGCTGCTGAAATTTCTTTAGAAACTTGTTTTTAAACTGAAATTAAATAGGAAAACCAAACCTATGGATTGGATTCTAATTTTTAAAGAACCCCCAAACTGAATTATAAAATCATTGTGAAACTTGGATTTGAGTCAAGGCACACTGATAGGAAACAATTAAACATGATTGAACTTAATTCGTTTTAGGAATGAGAAATACTTCCTAAGAGCTTTTGTGATAAAGCTAGTGGAGAAGGTTAAGTATTAAGGCTTTAAGGAAAGCGGAGGCTATGAGAACTGAAGGCTAGTCCAGGTTTGACATCCGAGAGGTAGGATATTATTGTCCATATCCTTGTTAGCCTAACTTTAAATGATTTTGGCCAATGAAAATGTTTTAGAACAAAACCTGTTTAAAGAAAATGATTTCAAAGGAATAGCATGCGAATGCTATTAAGTTTTCCAATGATTTTAGAAATGAGATTTTAAAGAGTATCATTTCATAAAATGAAATACTTTAAGGAATGATACAACGCATGGTGGCCTCAGAGATCGGGATGTGGGAATCGCATCCTTGGGGGCAGGTCCCGAAACCCGTACGGATCCACTTCTTGCTCAGTGGAATTATGGCTCTGCACTTTTCACTAGACAGACATTTTACCGCTCCTTGTTCAGTGGTATGATGAGCTGCACACTTTCATTATACAAATATTTTCTACTATGTGACTATTTCCTTTTCTAAAAAGGATGATCGGTCCCGGGTGTATGTCTTCGGACCGTGAGTACCTTTATTTAAAATGTTTTATAAAATTATATCCTACTGGGCCTTCCGCTCACTTTTATTATGTTTTCAATGTTTTAAACCCCTCTTCCAGAGTTAGCGGTTTAGATTTGCAGCGTGACAAGTGGATGCCAATGGATTGAAGATGCGAAATTCGAAGTGGTACGTTTGTTTCGGATTTACAGTTTTAAATTCTGAGATGTACTGTATTTCTGTATGCAAACTGTATTGGTCGACATTGTCCCTGAGTTGTACTATTTTTCTTGGACTTAATGGAATGTTTTAAATATTATTTGTGAAAGAAAGTCTCCGGAGCAAATTATATTGATATTTATGTAATTATTTTGTGATTTAGTTAAACAATCCAGTTTAATTAAGTTAAATTTTAAAATAATCACGGCCCTATCCTTGGTGTCGTGACAGCAACTGCAAGATTAATGGACAAAGGATTTATCCGACCAAGTTATTCGCCGTAGGGAGCCCCTGTATTGTTTGTAAAGAAGAAAGATGGCACATTAAGAATGTGTATTGACTATCGTCAGCTCAATAAGGGCACGATAAACAATAAATATCCTCTGCCTAGGATCAATGACTTATTCGACTAACTCAAAGGGGCGGCAATATTCTCAAAGATTGATTTGCAATCTAGATACAACCAATTGAAGATTAAGGAACAACATATATCAAAGACAGTTTTCAGAACGTGTTATGGACACTACGAGTTTCTTGTGCTGCCGTTTGGACTAACTAATGCCCAGCAGCTTTTATGGATTTGATAAATCGTGTTTTCAAGGAGTACTTGGATAAATTTGTTATCATTTTTATTGACGACATACTAATTTATTCAAAGAATTATAAGGAACATGAAGAGCACTTGAGAATTACTCTTCAAACGCTGAAAGACATCAGCTATATGCTAAATTCTCTAAGTGTGAATTTTGGCTCGATGAAGTTCATTTCTTGGGGCATGTAGTCTCAAAAGACGGAATCTCAATGGATCCAGTAATGATTGAAGCTATTAGTAACTAGGCCGCACCAAGAAACGTAACGGAAATTTGTAGTTTCTTAGGTTTGGCCAGATATTACAGAAGATTTGTAGAGGGCTTTACAAAACTAGCTGCACCACTCACTACCCTCACGCGAAAAGAAAAGAAGTATGAATGGACTGAGAAGTGTGAGGAAAGCTTTCAAGAATTGAAATGAAAGCTAACTACTGCACCAATCCTTACTATTCCAAAGGAAGGAGAAAAGTTTGACGTATACAATGATGCTTTCAAACTGGGACTAGGAGCGGTATTGATGCAAAATGGAAAGGTAATTGCATACGTATCTAGACAATTGAAAACTCATGAGAGAAACTATCCTACTCATGATCTTGAATTAGCAGCAGTAGTTTTTGCTTTAAAGATATGGATGCATTATTTATATGGTGCACAATGTCAAATTTTCACCGATCATAAAAGCCTCAAGTATTTCTTCACTCAGAAAGAACTTAATATGAGGCAACGCAGATGGTTGCAGTTAGAAAAGGATTATGATTGTGAAATCCTTTATCACCCTAGAAAAGTCAATAGGGTAGCTGATGCCTTAAGTCATAAGACTACCGAATTAAGTCATATGTCACTGGATAGATTTCCGACACCTTTACAGAAGGATATTCATTCATTAGGGTTGGAGCTAGTTATAGGCAAATTAGCCACTCTACAGATACAACCATCTATTATTGACAAGATGATAGAAGCTCAACGTCAAGATTCTACTCTTGACAAGTATTGGAAAGAAGTCGAAGAAGGTAAAGAGACAGAATTTAAAGTCTCTGATAAGGGAATACTCACATTTTGAAGAAGAATTTGTGTTCCAAAGATGAAAATCTTAAGAGTCAAATTCTTTCTGAAGCTCATAATACCCCTTATTCGATACATCTAGGAGCGACTAAGATGTATCAAGACCTAAAACAACACATTTGGTGGAGATACATGAAAAATTACATCGTGGACTATGTTAGTCATTGTTTAACATGTGAAAAGATTAAAGCGGAGCATAAACGTCCAGCTGGAGAGCTGTAACTTTTAGATGTTCCAGAATGGAAATGGGAGCATGTAACCATGAATTTTGTGGTGGGACTACCCAAAACAAGTGAAGGTTATGATACGATATGGGTAATTGTTGATAGATTGACTAAATCTGCCCATTTTGTCCCCATAAAAGTGACGTATACCCTTAAAAAGTTAGCAGAGTTATATGTCACCAACATAGTTAGACTGCATGGAATACCTTTATCCATTGTCTTTGATCAGGATAGCTGCTTTACCTCTATGTTTTGGAAGAGTGTACAAGAAGCCATGGGCTCAGAATTAAGATTTAGTATAGCTTTTCATCCTCAGACGGATGGACAATCGGAATGTACCATCCAAACTTTGAAAGATATGCTTAGGGCATGTGTGATGGATTTTAAAGGAGCTAGAATAAGAAACTGTCACTGATTGAATTCTCATATAACAACAGTTATCAAGCTTCAATTGGTATGCCACCATATGAAATTTTGTATGGAAGAAAGTGTAGATCTCCCATTCATTGGTATGAAACCAGGGAGAAGCAATTGCATAAGACAGAATTCATTCAGGAGGCGGTTGAATCTATCCAGAAAATCCATCAGAGAATGAAGACGGCACAGGACCTTCAGAAAAGCTATGCTGATAAGCGTAGAAGACCCTTGGAATTTAATGATGTGAAGCCCACGCCCTCGCGGCGCGGTCGCCGTTCCTTATACTACTACTAATTGGCTAAGTTATAGTCTAATCCATTATTTGTTGTTAGACTATTGTCTCTTTAATTTACGTTCATATGCGGGTAATTTTTTTTTGCTTTATTTTTTTACTTTAACCCTCGGGTTCTTAACATGTTATGTTGTTACACTAATATCATATCTTGCTATTACTTTAAGGATTCGGATGTCAAACTAGTGCCCACAAACTTGTCTTAACTTATTACAGTCCGTTGTTCTTTACTAAGACAATGGTTGTAATATCTTCTTCTTAGAACTGAACATACATACTAGTATTCTATATTACATTACTTTGCAGCGGAATTTAATTTCTAGGCGAACGTAGTAGAGACCACTCCCGTGTACCCATGACATTTCCGCCACCCTTGCCTCCACCTGTCCATCAAGCAAACCACTATATGACTGACTGCTTACCTTTGTTACCTGCACACGAGTAAACTGATGAGCTAACGCTCAGCAAGTATAAACATGCAAACATCATAAACTAATAAAAATTACATTAAGAGTTATGACGCAAATATGCTCGTGTGAAACATGCTTTAAACTGCTTTCTATGTTTCTGTTCTTACTTCTGTGGGCCTGGGCCCCTACTTACTGTCTGGTCTAGTCGGAATCTCTACTCTTTGATATTTTCCTCCCTTGCGGAGGCCGACGACCCGTCAGTCTTTTACTTTACTGGTCATTTCTTACTGTCTGGTCTAGTCGGAATCTCTACTCTGTGAGATTTTCCTCCCTTGCAGAGGCCGACGACCCGTCAGTCTTTTTCTTTACTGAATGATATGCAACGTTTCTCTACGTGCACATGATAACATAACATGCATAATACTTCTTGCATACTTTAACTGTGCATAAAGGTAACCATATGTCGGTCTTTTGCAATCTAGAGCACTAAGCCCTTCAAACACGTATAATCACATGTAATCACATATGCTTAGGAATATAAGTAAATTCATAGTTCTAAGTCTAACTACAGCTTACTCGAGTCCAGACAAACATATATGTCTATACTTACCGTTAATCCGCTAGGATTCCCGCTTGTTGGAAGTTCTTTCTCGTTGCTTCGGCTCTCGTGCCAAAACCTGTTTCATGGAAATAGGTATTAACCACCTATTCCAAGCATCAAAATTTCTCATACTTGTATTCCTAAATCCAATTTCAACTCATTTTCGAACTTAACCCCTCTAGGCCGAATTCTAGCTCAAGAGACAAATTACATCTATTTGTGTATCTCGGTTTCTGAATCATAATCTATTCACTTCCGAGCTTTAAAACTGTTACTCATTCTCGAGAGTCAAATTCTTAATTCAATGCTTACTAACTAGGTTTTTAGAAATTTCGGCAGAGTTTCGCCTTGTTTTTCTAGTTTACTGAGTTTTCAATAACTCGTTCTATTTCTGACTCTGGTACCTGTAGTCCAGATTCACATTCTTGAACACAAATTTCAACATAAAATGAACAACAACCCTTTTTCTCCATTTCTAGGGTATTCCAGATTTTTAGTGTTAATCCAAAAAAATTTGTTCAATCGTTTCCATACTTGCACGTTAAACTCCTATCATAGTCCCCGACAAAACTTCGGTTTCGTTTTTCAGTTTTACGGATTTTTTCCGAGATGAGTTACTATTCATAACAACGAAAAAGCATGCAGTTTCTCATGAAAAATCCAAAATCTTACCTTGAAAAGCTCAGATTCTCCGCTAGAATGCCTCGGGTTATGTTTCTACCGGACTGAACGGAAGAAATTTCGGCAAAAACGGGTGATTCCTTGATTTTCCCTTGATTTTCTCTCTTTTCTCTTTCTTTTCTCTAGTCTCTCGGCCACAGTTAGAAGAAGAAGCAAATGTGGCTTCTAATGTAATCCGTAGGCCAATTTGAAGTGTAATATGAATATTATATTAATATTTTTAATAATATCTCACATTACTTTCTAAAATTAAATTAGAGAAATTTCTTTAATTCCCATAATTTAATTTTACTAATTCTAGTTAAGTTTAACACTTAATTTAAGTGGTTCCATGTTCCCCACATTTTTCTTGTCGAGCCCAAACTTTCCGTTTTTCAAAACGAGTCTCTTTCCGGTATCGATAATTTCACATTCGGTACAGGTTCTATACTGCTTTTCTGGACTGCCGAGCACCCTGGGTCAAATTTCTCATATTCAACCCATTTCTCTTGGGTATCTCAATAGTCAATTTCTTTTTCTGAAATTTTCATTTTAAACGATCCAGAATTGCCTAAAACGCGTACCCTCGCGGTACTCATTTTTTTTGCAGTTTCCCGTTTTAACTGACTCGGGAAAATTCTGTTTCAGGAAGTTTTACCATTTTCCTTCTAATATTTCTACTCTTTTTCTAACTGGTCATTTGGTCATTTACCAAATATTTCAGTTTTTCATAACTAAAATATACCTGTTAAAATTTTTAACTTTTAACCTATATTTTACTATTCACAACTGATATTTACGAATTTTCTCTGTAAAAATATTCGTATTATAACTTTACACTTTTCGGGTGATTTTACCCCGTATATAAAGTTTTTACATAATATTTTCCTGATTACATCCATATTTCTACTACTTTCTGTTCCGGGAAGAATTACGATCAAATACCAGACTGTCCGAATTTGACATAAAATTTTCCCGGTCATTACATTCACCCCTCCTTAAAAAATTTTCGTCCCGAAAGTCAGAACAACTGGGGGTACTTCTGTCTGATCTCTTCTTCTACTTCCCAAGTGGCTTCTGCAACAGTGTGATTTTTCCACTACACTTTAACCATTGGGATACTATGACTTCTAAGTTTCCTTTCTTCTCTGGCTAGAATTTGGACTGGTTGTTCCTCATAGGACAAATCTTCGTGAACCTGGATAGGCTCATACTGTAACACGTGCGATGGATCCGAGATATACTTCTGGAGCATTGCTACATGAAACACATTATGCACTGAAGCCAACTCTGGCGGTAGAGCTAGTCGGTAAGCTACCTTTCCTACTCTTTCAATGATCTCGAAAGGCCCTATGTAACGTGGGCTCAGCTTACCTTTCTTCCCAAAACGCATCACACCCTTCATTGGTGCGACTTTTAGGAATACGGAGTCCCCTTCAGAAAATTCCTAGGGTCTCCGTCGTTTATCTGCATAACTCTTCTGCCAGCTCTGAGCCGTCTCTAATCTTTTACGGATCTTTTGCACTGTCTCAATGGCCTCTTGAATGAATTCCGTCTTGTGAAGCTGCTTTTCCCGAGTGTCATACCAATGAACTGGGGATCTACACTTCCTTCCGTAAAGTGCTTCATACGGGGCCATGCCGATGGAAGCTTGGTAACTATTATTATACGAGAATTCGATCAATGGCAACTTCATACTCCATGCGCCCTTGAAATCCATTGCGCATGCACGAAGCATATCTTCTAGGGTCTGAATGGTCCTCTCTGACTGCCCATCCGTTTGGGGATGAAACGATGTGCTATAGCGTAATTCTGACCCCATCGCTTCCTGAACACTTCTCCAAAAATTGGAGGTAAATCGGTTGTCTCTGTCTAACACTATACTAACTGGTACTCCATGTAGCTTTACTACCTTAGCCACGTATAACTCAGCTAACCTCTCTAAGGAGTAAGTTATCTTGATCGGAATGAAATGCGCTGATTTCGTTAGCCAATCCACGACTACCCAAATGGCATTGTATCCCTCACTGGTTCTCGGAAGTCCGGTCACAAAGTCCATGGCTAAGTGTTCCCACTTCCATTCCGGGATCTCTAGTGGCTGTAAGCTTCCAGCTGGTCTCTGATGTTCTGCTTTGACCTTCTGGCATGTCAAGCAACGACTAACATAGTCAACTATGTCATTCTTCATTCGCCTCCACCAAAAATGTTGTTTCAAATCTTGATACATTTTGGTGGCACCTGGGTGTACGGAATATGGC